>NC_051155.1:147912622-148212622 GCF_013339745.2 Dermacentor silvarum
ATGACAGAATAATTGGAAAAGGAGCGCTTCAAGAAAGACAAGGTCAAGGACGCGAACAAGACCGTTCCAAGTATGGTAGGTTCACGAATAATGGTACAAGTTTGTGGTCGAGCATCATATCAAAAAGCACATTTGCGTCGAGAACAGAACCGGCACCTGACATAACACGCTCCCAGTTCAATGCCCTGGAAGGTTAAAATCGCCCAACTACTAATAGCTGCTTCTATTGAACTGGGCAATCTGGTCACTTATCCCTAATAAATAATCGGCGACCTGTACATCGCACATAAAATAAAACATGACCATAAATATTCAGTTTTACGAACAGACTTCCGCTGTCGCTTGAATCTGATAACAGAATGGCCTCCACGAACGACTTAACAATAACAGCAACCCCACCACCCTAGAAGTTCTATCTCTACGAATTATTTTGTGGGCAGGCGGGATTTCGCTATGAAGCCAGGTTTCTGTTATAACTGCAACGTGTGGCGAGTGCGACAATACAGCTTCTTTTCCACATTAAAGTTAGGAGTCCAGTACATATTCTAAATGTCTTAAAACGGCAGCTTTCTTTTCTCCTGAGACTGACATTTCAAGCCCTTTTAGTTTTAGAACAATAATCCGGATATGTTTCTTTTTTTACACTTGCCTTGATATGCAATGAATGCACATTTGTTTTGAGCATTACCGTGTTCACAGCAAATGTGGCAGTGAGACTATTATTTGTGTAGCACTAGAAAAATGATGATGAGCAACTAGGTATTCAAAATGTTTATTTTAGTAGGATGGCTTGATGGTAATATCAAAAGTCTACGTGCATGCACCAGCAGGGATGGATCATCATAAGAACACTAAATCGGAAAAAAAAAAAAGAATTCTGTTCTGGATTACTGCAGTTATACAAAGAGCCATGGAGCTCAACACAGTGATACCTCGAAGCCCTGTTAACAATGTGTCAGCTAGTACCTGGCATCTCTCAGCTGAAATGTTTCGAAGGTCAGTGCCAGCTTTCTGAAACTGTGTAGCGATTGATCTTATAAGTCAGTCTGAGAGATTACTTTTTCTTGACTGCAACAGGCAGCCAACCGCATGACTGGGACGTATAATAGCTGGACAGATTGCAGCGCGCAGCAACCAAGCCCACAATATCTTGCGAGTAGCGGCAGAATGCAAAACCAGTAGGAACTGCACGAACTTTACCAAGTCCCCGCACACGTGCACTAAACTTACAACATCGCCATTGCCCGTAACCCGCGCACCTGTTCTATTTTACGCGTACCGCCCTTCTGCCTTTAAAAAAAAATTTCGCAGCGAGATGGCACTTCTCTGCTCCGCGTTATTCAATAAAACACTTGCCGCTGTCATCTGCGACGTTCCTCCGAAACATGTGTTGCTAACGGACAGCCAAACCAGTGCACGCCAACGCGGGCTTCTCCAATGGCGCAGTAATTTTTTCTTAGCAAACCAGGCAAATGCAATATGCCAAGTGTTGTGTTATTTAACAATGCGGAGCAACAAATGCGACGTGTTCCGACATCGTCAAAACTGCAGCAAATAACGAAGCAGGCCGTGGTTGCGATACCTAACAGTGGTCTCAATTTCACTTTTCATCAAGCCCAGAATCAAGAAAAACGGTGGCTGTATACAGCTCTATACCAATAAAGCATGTAAAGGAAAAAGAAATACATATTCACCTCGACAGGCAGGCCACAAGTTCGTGCAGGACGCAGTGGCGACTTGCTTGCCTTCAGGTATGACGGGTACACAAAGCGCCGAAAATTAAATATCCATGCTTGATTTTCTAGATGGTACTAAGTTAACTTGGAACGAAGACGTACATTTAAGAACACAATATCATGCAAATAGCGCAAGAAAGCTTGGTACTTGAGCTGTTTCAACTTCAAAAAGCCAAACAGGAAGCCGCCATGACACTTGTTTCAGGAAGTAGGTGGCACCACCTTGTGGCGCTTCACGCTTTAGAAAACCGAAACCGAAACTGCCTTACT
The DNA here is from genome assembly GCF_013339745.2 of Dermacentor silvarum. Classification (NCBI taxonomy): domain Eukaryota; kingdom Metazoa; phylum Arthropoda; class Arachnida; order Ixodida; family Ixodidae; genus Dermacentor; species Dermacentor silvarum. The sequence goes on from NC_051155.1 coordinate 147,914,629, forward strand.
TACACGCTTTAGAAAACCGAAACCGAAACTGCCTTACTTTTTGTTTCAGGTAGTAGTTGGCACCATCGTGTAGCGCTTCACGCAGTAGAAAACCGAAACTGCCTAACTCTTTTTTTAAAGCGCGTGAGAATATTTCGTTGGTTGTCGAAAATCCACCCAATATTCCTCCACGACGACAATAATCTGTCAGATAATCTGCCCATAGCTGACGAAACAGTCACATGGACTTAAGTATTCATGTTATATTAGATCACTTAATTCTAACTTATAGGCGCGCCCAATGGAAGTAATCTCGATCACAAGGAGCACTGACGACCGCGATCGAGAGCTAATATCGAAAGTGTGTGAACGCGGTATTACGGCATCGGTTGGCTCAGTGAAGGTGAACGTTCTAGGAGCGGATATGCAAGAACAGTGAAGAATTCTGCCTCCACGTGAAATGCCAGGAGGGACGGAGCTCGTGGAGGGACGGGGATGGTTTAAAGTAAAAAGGCACTACTAGACATGTACATGTCACTGTCGAGCCTTTGTACGAAGCGAAACCGCCCTCGGCCGCAGACAGCGCAGCTGCTGTAGCGCCCACGAGGACTACGTGGGACGACAGACGCTCCAATAGCTCGCCGTGACGTCCAGCAGCAGCAGAAAAAAATTGTGCGATGAACTGGACCCCTCAGTCCAGGCGCCCGCTGGTCGCCTGCACCATTGCAAAGTCGATGTATAGTCAGCCAAGATCGCTTGGTCATCTTGTGTGGTGACTGTAGGGGGTAGTGTGAGAATGGAGCCAATGGGAAGAGTTGGGAATGGAGGCCTGCAGTGCCATAGTACGTGTGGAGTGTTTGGGTGACCGCCACAGACCCCGCACTGTGGCAGAGGCTCTTTTGCTTATCCCCATATAAGGTGTTGTCTAGTTTGCGTATGTAGGATGTTTCTGCTTGGCGAATTAGTGTGCCCTGCAGTCTGGTGATATGTGGGCTGAGCGTTGGAAATTGTCTTCTGTCTTCTCTGTTTGGTGCTAATGTGAGAATTGCGGGAGCCTTTTGAGAGGATTGACCTGAGCAGGGGCCCGACGAAAGAGGCCCAGCACGGTGCTTCTCGGGCGAGCAGGTTAGCCCCTTCACTGCCCTCCATTCCCACGAGCCCCGGTATCCAGATCACTCCAGTGGGCAGGTGCAGGTGTTTGTTGATTGCCTCACAGTAATCTTTGGGAAGTAGTCTGCTCTGAAATATCTGGCAGGCTTTCGTCGAATCTGTAAATATGATACATTTTCTCGCGGTGATTGGTGGGACTTCAATCGCCTTAATGATGGCGGCAAGCTCAGTTCACTGTGGCTCCGTCTTGATGGTTTGCATGCGAGTGATCATAAGGCAGTGATTGGTAGCGGCTATGGCTGCTGCGCTGCTTTTGATGGCAGCATCGGTGTACAGGCATGTGTCGGTGTTGGCTCGTTGAATGTACTCGCTGTAGTATGTGATGCGCTGTTCTCTGCATTCTTTGTTTCATTGGGGGGTCCACGTGCATTTGTATGGGGGCTATTCTGAGCAGTGCTGGGGAATTTTTGCCGAGCATGCTTGTAGCGGGCAGTGGGGTGTCATTGGGTTCGAAACCCAGCATCTGCATGATTCTTCTGGCCGATGTGGTACTACTGAGTCTAATTTCCTGCCTGCATTTATCTGATAAGCTCTTCTAGGATGTTATGGTTACCTGCCTTCTCTATGATCTACGTACTTGTGTTTGTCAGCACCCCTATTGCAAGTTTTGTGGCTTTGCTAATGAGAGTGTCAAGCTTGCTGTGCTGTGCCTTTATGAGATTAATGTATGGTGCGTGATAGCAGAGGCGAGACATGAGTAAGGCGTCACGCAGCCACAGCATGTCTGTCTCATGAAGCCCTCGATGGCGACTGCAAATACTGTTCAAGACCTGCTCAATCTGCTTTAGCAAGTGCTGCAGTCACCGCACCCCCTCCACCTCGCCACATGTACAGGCCTAATAGTAGTTGTATGTCTTTGTGGAATGTATTGTGCTTTGTTGTATAGGGTGATGGGTGGGGGTCCCCATTGTGTGGTGTGCACAAGCAGCAGCTCTGACTTCTCCAGGATGCACTCCAAGCCAACGCTCGCAGCTGCCGCTTGAGCTGCACCAAGTGCATGTGGCAAGGTGTCCTGTATTTGCACTGGAGAGCCTTTGTTGATCATATGGTTATGTTGTCAGCGTAGTGTGTAATATATGGGTAGTAGAGCTCTGTGTATGCGACACGTTGCTAAGTTGAACAGTGTTGAGAGCACTGCTCTTTGCTGGATGCCCCTTTGAAAATGTGCGTAGGGGTTAGATGTCATATTGCCAATCTTGAGGGTGTATGTATGATGCCTCAAGTAGTTCCGCACGTAGTTGTACATCTTGGCACCATGATTCACAATATGTATTAAACACCCCCAATTCACCAACCATACACAGCAACTCGGTTGAGAGGGACACCACAACCGACCTCACCCTGAGCAAAGGGCCATTGTCAGCTTCATGGTACAATGCGCATGACATGCTCATGAGCGACCATACTCTCTTGTGCATCATGGTCGACACGATCTTGTTTGCCAAGATGGTTAGAAAGCAGCGGGTCGTGGAATGGGATAAGGTGAGGCACGAGAGGTTGGCGGTCGGGGAGCACAGTTCTCTACAGGAGTGGACCAAGTTTCGAAGAACGATTTTACAATTACTTCAATTTCTGCTTGCCTTTTCATTTCGCACTTCCACTTCTGATCTGCTTTGAGCTCTTTGCAAAGATTTTGCATTGATTCTGCAAACAAGGTGGTGGGCTCATTATATTGCTACACGCGTGTGGTATTTGATTGTTTGACCGAGGCGCGCGGGCGCCATCACTCGAGAAAAGAAGAGGAAGAACGAGCTGGGCTCGCGCTGTGAACCTAACCGGTCAGCGCTGCAACCGCTGTTGTAAATACATCCTGTAAATAGTTGCCCGTCTTACCGACTCGTTCTTCGCGTAACATCGTGGTGGAGGTGGAACGTTCCCCGTCCTCGCCACGGAGCTCCGAAGCGGCCGCACCGTCGTCTTCTCAGCCATGGCTTCCGATGGAAACACCCCGTCGCCACCTACACCTGCGGCGCCTACCACAACGTACGTTACGGTTCCTAGTCTCCGTGATCCTGGGACATTCTCCGCCCAAAATGGCGTTGACGTCGACGACTGGCTCAGCATGTATGAGCGTGTTAGCCGAAGCCACCACTGGGACCCTACCATCATGCTTGCCAATGTGATATATTATCTGGACGGGACACCTCTTGTCTGGTTTCGCACCAATGAGGTTGAGATATCCAGCTGGGACACTTTCAAAGAGAGGCTTCGCGACCTCTTTGGCAACCCGTCAGGTCGCCAACAGGCTGCGCGAAAGGAGCTTGCTACCCGTGTCCAGTCGTCGACAGAATCGTATGTCGCCTACATACAGGAAGTGCTCGCGCTTTGCCGGAAAGCCGACGAGCACATGACCGAGGTTGACAAGGTGGGCCATATCCTGAAAGGCATCGCGGACGACGCCTTCAACTTGCTCGTCTATAACGACGTCTCTACTGTCGACACCATCGTCAAAGAATGCCGCCGCTTCGAGGTAGCCAAATGCCGCCGCGTCCCACTTGAGCTTTTTCAGAAGGGCCTGCGTCGATACCGATGGCGTGTGGTCGGGAGGGAACGTATCAATTTGTTTGCTCTGTGTCGTTTGTCGGAGGGGTGTCATGCGTGCGTGGACGATGTCCTCTTCTGTCAGTGTTGAGTGCGGTTGATTTTGACAAGCTTAAGAAATCCCACGCATGGATTTCATTAATGTGGCCCTTGACATTTTAGCTATCTGTAGTTCTTTTTTCACATGCATTGGAAAGGGTGGAGGGGTGGGAAGGAGTGCAGAGTGGCTGACTCACCTTCTGTTGATTCTGTTTAGATTGAGAGCGTGATCTGCGGTTAGCTGATGTGCTGTACTTTCATTCGGGGCTCAATTTGGGACTTGCTTCGGCTCTTGCTTCTGCTCTGGCTGGTGGAAGGGTTCTCGATGGTGACCTTCTTGGGTTTATCCTGGGCAGCGCTCCGCTCCTCCTCCTCCCCGAGCTGCAGTTCCTTCAGGTACACGGCCTGCCACACTGCCTTGTCCGTGGTACGACGAACTTTGCAATCCGGGTCATCAGCTGGATGGTCCCTATTGCAATTAGGACAGCATGACATGCACTCATGTTCTTGCGCCAGATGGGTGATCTGTGCGCAGTTTCTGCAGTGGGGCCTGTTGGACTCTGGGCAGACATTGGCGTAATGGCGTGTGCCGAAGCATGTAGTGCACAACTGCTCGCGAGGGTGGTGCGGGTAGCAGCGGTATATTCCACTGCCAAAGATGATCCTCCGAAGGTGAGGATTGCGACTGCTGTTCGGCCCATTATGCGGGCAATTAGGATTTTGAACTTAGGCACCTCGAGCTTTCGCATGAGTTCTGTCTTGGTGCCAGGTTCTATGTTATGAACAACCCCGTAACATGCATTGTGCGTCTAGGCTTCATAAATTTGCACGGTACTGTGGTTGTCGTTAAGGTGAATACTTGCTGTGGGGCTAAATTTTTGGGATACTTTGAACGTTATGCAAGTTAGGAATGCCAGGTTCTTCAGGTTGTCAATCTCCCCGGGAAGTGCCTTTGCTTCAGTAATGGTGAGTCGGGCCACATTGCTTAGCGCTCAATGAAGTGTGTGCAGGGCGATATTGAATAGAATCAGGCCAATAAGGTCGGAGGATTAATTGTACTGCTTGGGGCAGACTCACAGGCTTTCGAGGCGCCCAGGAGGTCCATCCATCAATGCAAGTTTGGTATCGGGGTGCCATCTCGGTGGTGACAAAGGTGTCGATCGGCCGTGCTAGAACTACACCTTGCGCCAGCGTAAGCCCTGTTTGAGATTTTTATTGTCGGTTCTTCAAGCTGTTGTGCCGACCCAGTGACCACTGTCAACCCCAATCACAGCACAGGTAGCCAATGCACGCACCTGCACAATTGAAGATGACTGGTTGGGGTTGTGGGAGTCTGTACATTTCACAGCGATGAGGCGCGGCGGTTCAGAGGTGCCGCGAGTTGCTCTCAAAAGTTGAATCGTGGCTGCTGGTCTTCCAAGTGCGCTGCAATTTGGGAGGGTTGGGCAGAGGGTGATGGGTGCACTTCACTGCGTCAATTCGGTATGTGCTTCAGAGCATGCCGACAGCACATCTGTTCACTTCGGGTGGCTGTGGTGTCAGCACTCATTTTTTTATCGGTGAGGATTGACTGCATTGTAATAAAAAAGAGCCCAAGGATGAACTTAGCAAGTTTTAAAATATTTTCCTGAGCCAGAAAGGCTCAAATATGACAAGGTACGTTTAATCCCGTGATGTAGTGGCGGTGAAGTTCAGGCGCGAAATTTAAAAATTCGAACTCTGACCTGTATTTTCTCTTCTGAAAATAGACGCTTTGATAGACTACTTTTATCAGTATAAACTGACCAAGTTGCGACTGTGATTCTATGGCTAACCCACTGGCATTGCACCCCCCATTAGCTTGCTGTGACCAGGCTATGGATATCAGCTCCTACCAGAAGCTGCACAAATGGAAATTGATAGTGCAGATTTAGATCACAACTACAGCTCGAAATTCCGCAGCATTGACTTCAGTAGGTAGATTTTTTTTCCACCATAGGAAGCGAGCGCTGAAGCCATATAATATGCTATGAATAGTGAAGAGCCTCACTCCGCTTCATCATTTGAGAGACTGCATTATGCCACGATGGAGAGTGCCGAAGACCCTGCTCCACGAGCATGCTTTTCATCAACCGACATAGCTACCATTCCTGCTCACTACGAATGCATGGAAGACGTTGGATTGTCAACATCTGCAGTCAAGGTACTCCTCTGCAACACATGCGACACTACAGCAGCAGAGCAGCGGATGCAAAAATATAGTGCCCAGACCAACACATCTTCGATAGTGAAAAATGCAAGCAAAAAAATGCACAACGTAAACATTTCAGTGCTCTGGCGAATGCAGATGCCTGTTGTCACCTAATATCAATGTATTTGTCACATCTGCTCTCCTTGCACTAACAACAATAAAGCGCTAAGCTTAATAGAAGGCATTACCTGAGTATTCTATATTCAAATCGACATTCAAAGCTAGTTCTTTTTTCAGAATATTCGTATTCAATTTGAAAATTTAATTATTCGCACAATTCCAAATAAAAGTCTTTGATGCGCTGCCAAAAAGTGCAGTGAGAATCCCCCTCCCCCCCATCTTTTGTAACTCAAATGCACAAAAGAGGATTAAGCGTGGCTTTCCTGCAATAGAGGTTGCACTGCCATGAAGCCACACCCGAAAGGAAGAGTCGCATTCCAGATGAAGCCGCACTGCAACAGAAAGCATAAAAAGTGTAGGCAATACGACGTGCAAACCAATATTTCTTCACGAGATTTGAATTGCATGAAAATTTTTCTTGGGCTGCTTTCATAAACACATGAAAGCTGCTCAAGGTGATTACGATCATTTTATGTAGAAATAAACTGTTCAAGACATTCAGGAATGGTTTTGGTATACATATAAACAAAACTTTCACCCAGAGCAAAGTAATTGACAGTTACAGTTAATTTTGGTATGCTCTGTATGACGGCAAACAATGTTATACAGTAAGTTTAACTTATTTCACTCACTAAAAGAAAGCAGAGAGTTATGAATCTCGGTTCTCTTTAGCAATCAAATAGTACACAGCGACTTTTGCACTGGAAATAAGGTATTTTTGCTTGAATATATAATGTATACTGGCATCTTGTCACACAATGTACAAGAAGTTTGTAAATACACAGGTTATTTGCACGATCTGTACACTTGAAATCGACACACAAGATATATAAACATATTTATTAACTCTTTATTAGCCTACTGTGATGTTTCAATCGAGAAATACATTTGGCTGGTTCTTTCAGGCAAGCATTAATTGCTGTATCATATATGATACAGCATGCAGTTATGGAAAATTGGGCGAATTGGTGTTGATTCATGGCAGTGGGCAGCACAAACACATGGAAAAGTGCCCTTTGTACTAGAAATGAATTCGAAAGAATGGAAAACTGGGAGAGTTGTGTTGATTCATGGTAACGGGCAGCAGCAATGAGTAACATCGATTGGAGAATGTTTCCAGCAATTATAACATGGAAGCAGTGTTTTTGTCAATCTGCAAACTTGGAACAACTTGCTCAGCAGTAAGAGCACGTGCCCGCACCCAGTGCTACCGAACAAGGCACTTGCTAAGTCAAGCACCACATGCATACTGTGCCTTGTAAAAGTGGGGTGGTATACTGTCTACCAATTTCCCGCGGTCCAATATACACAGGCCGAACTGGGAGATGTACAGATGTAGTGCATTCCCACTTGGCCTTGCACTGCAAAAGTTGAGATTGTGCACCAACACTTAGTGAGGCTGAAGTGCTTCTCCAACACAAAAATCGGAGGGCGCGTCAGCTGCTTGAAGCATACCACACAAAGAAAAGAAGTGCGTGCATCACCCGGGCGTCGGTATCACTTTTACAAAGTGAAGTAGCCGTGTTAGAAAAGAGCTAGGCACATGTGCAAGATTTTACAAGTGATTCCGAACTAGTGTGTCACGATTCATACCTGGTATCAACATATAAGTTTTCTTATGCTTTTAAGTCATTGATATCTTTGTCGTTTGTATTGTTTTTCCTTTTTCTGTTGTCATGTCGTATGATAGCTTGGCTTACAGAATCTTGTTTGTATTTAAAAAAAGTTTTCTGTGGACAAAATTTAGTTGAACTTCAGCACTCGTCCTGTGTGGTTCTTTTTAGTACTCGTTGTTTGTGCTGCCCGTTACCATGCAGTTACAGGTTGTTTTGTGGAGGACAAAAAGATGTTTTCTCATGAAAGAACAAGCTTCGTAGCAAAATTTATTTGTTTGCATCGACTATACTTTTTATTGGATCCGTTATTGGTGCAGCATAAATAAGAAAATGAAAATGCCAGCAGTGTTAAGAATGAAAATAGCTTGGGGCCTGCCATGTTCGAGAAGCTAATAACAGAAGCAACAAATAAAAAACGTGTTTTTTGGGCGTGAGCCAAACTCAGACTGCAAAGCAAAAGTAAGCATAAAACCCAGGTCTATAAATTGTCTGTAAAAAACAATAATTGAATAACAGACATTGAAAACATGAATCAGCCACTCAAGGATGACATAAAATTTTAGTGAAACTTGCATACTGTCTGGAGCTGTGAGAAATGCACTCAATTGCTTAAAGCAATGTCGAATCATTTCAATGGTTCTGATATTTTTTGTTTTTTTCAATTTTCAGCAATTTTCTACTAAGCGTGCTGACCGGCTATCAATGATTAACGTGGTCTAAAAAGGAAACTTCTTTTTCTTGGAGGGCTACTGAAGGCTGACTAACTGATTGTGTTAGCGAGATTGTGCAGCACCAGAACACCGATCGTTGATAGCCGAGGTGGGCGCAGCTTTAGATTGTTAATTTGTTAATACTTTTTATTGGATCCGTTATTGGTGCAGCATAAATAAGAAAATGAAAATGCCAGCAGTGTTAAGAATGAAAATAGCTTGGGGCCTGCCATGTTCGAGAAGCTAATAACAGAAGCAACAAATAAAAAACGTGTCTTTTGGGCGTGCGCCAAACTCAGACTGCAAAGCAAAAGTAAGCATAAAACCCAGGTCTATAAATTGTCTGTAAAAAACAATAATTGAATAACAGACATTGAAAACATGAATCAGCGATCTAACCACGAATACTTGTCATGAGTTGTTCACTGCCTTGCAGGCGCATGAGCAGTTTAAGTCTATATTACCTCGTTCATTCAACAAATTTTCCAGTTGAAACTCGGCACTTGTGTCCACATCTTCCTTCAGCTTCGCTTTCAGTGCGCAGTTGCTTATTTGTCATGAATCAAATGTATTTTTGTATAGTCAAAAATATACCCGTAACTGCATGGTGTATATCATATGTCATAAATTTGTAACTAGTCATTTCTTTAGAAAAGCGAGGTTGCTTTAGGCATATCTAGCCTAAACAAAGGTCGCACCCAATCAAATGCGACAGCTTATTATGTACAAGCGCTTCGTCACTTCGACAGCTCAGTAGCTTCACTGAGCGTGTGTGTTTATCCTATTCTGCGTGTCACGCAGAAATGCTATAGTTACTGCCAGGTTGCTTCGTAAACGCAGAATCTCGAAATGCATTTATACGCGAAATTCCCAGTGGTAGATTCACAATATACTTTCACAGCGTGCAAATTTCCCGCGAGACAAGCGATGCTTCGGCACCAAAGTGAACCAGAAATACTGATACCGCGTCGTTAATTTGAACCGTTTTACTCACCACATTGCGATTATAGAGTTTTCATATGCCCCCATCGCGACAGAGAAAACACGTTTCACGACTGTAGAGCACGGCAGCGCAACAAATGCAGCAGGCGCGTCTTCATCGCGGCTGTGTTTCAAGTTGTGCAGCCGTGCAGCCAGCGTAGCTAGGGGCGAACGGACCTAGTGGCGTATCCGTCGTGGTACCTAGGCAAAGGCGATCCTTAGGGAGCAAAAGTGCCCAGATCCGAGGCGCCGCCGTGTTTCAAGTTCTCCCGAGCGGCGGCGCCACAGTCGAGGGCCCAGCTGCCCTGGAAAATGAATTACGCCCCCCCCCCCCCCCCCCTTCCTGAGACAAAACCCTGCCGACGCCCATGTGCTCAGCAGTGGTGCGTGTAAATAAAGTGGAACTAAAATGCCACTGTGTCACTGTGGCACTGTGGCATGCCACTGTGTGGAACTGAAACGTCACTGTGTTTCTTTGCATATATAGGATGCAAATGAAACGGTAAAAGCAAGTTTCTCTTAATTAACCTAGATTCCAACGAGTGCGTTGAATCTGCCGTGATTTTTTTTTTCTTTTTTGCTGCTTAGTGTGGCTATGTTACATTCACTGTGGCTAATTATTTCTTCCTCACTCCCTATACTAGTCAGGTCCAATGTGGCCACGCGCGGAGCGCTGTGCAGACGCCGTGAAGCATATTTGCGGCGGCGGCCGACGACTTGCCGCATTCCAGCGTCGAATGCATGCCGTCACTAGGTCGCGTACACGTAACACTCTTTCTGGCGTGCCCTTTGCATCGCGAAGCCCTCAGAGACGGCACTCTAGTACGGCAGTCACGAGGAGTTTCGCGCGGCCGTGAATCACACCGACCGTGCGCGCATGCAGTGTCACCGATTGCACTGCATGGCTCAACGGGCAAGGTGCGCACAAGCGGCGTTCGCGCGAGGTAAAAGTTGTGGGGAAAAAAAAAAAATTAAGGAAACACTGCGCAACGACTTACGTCGAAACAGATGTTCGCGAGCCACAAACAGCTGGCTCTTGGATGTTGTTTTCCTGGAATTCCGGCGGTCCTTTTTTACGAGTGAAAAGATAAAACATAAGCGCGAGCGGCTTTTCGCGTGATATGACAGCTTGCTTCAAAGCGCAAAGTCGAACGCCGGTTACACGTATCAGCGCTCAGCAAGAAATTTTAATGTATCGACAAGGGAATTCAAAGGTACCTCAACATAAGGATAATTTGATGCACGTAAAAAACAGGCATACGTGTACAAAATCGTGTATATAGGGTAAATAATTAAGCTATTTCCTTGTAGAGGTCCGACATACAATTGAAAAACAAGTCGAGGTCATTATAAAGTCGTTATAAAAATCGGAAAATTGGACTGTTTTTTTTTTTAACTGACAGTGTCAGACATTCTATCCTATATCAATATCAATTAATTGTTGAGGCCCAACGTCTGAAGAGTTACAACCGCTTCCAGACTTGGGAAAGTTCTGCCAATTTTACCAGAAAACTTTACCCGATTTTACCCGGATAGTCGCGCTCTTCGCCATTTCAGCATCGCTAATTTTCTGTCTGAAACTGGTGGGTACTCATTATTCCGCAGGAATTACCAGCTTCAGCAATTTTCCGAGCCAGAAGCGGCTGTGAACTCTCCGGACGCCTATAGCTTCAAATCAAAAAAAAGTTTGTCAATTTTGCCTAATTACAATACCTCTAGATGCTTTAGAGCGTCGCCGCTGTTGTAAAAACAATCTCGGGGAAATCGCCGAATTATCTCGTCTATCGACCCTCAGGAAGTTCGAGAACGAGAACTTCGTTTCTGAACGAGAACTTCGAGCGCGCAGTGTTAAGCGGCAGACCTGACCTGCATGGAGCCACTGAGTGCTGGGGTGCCTATTCTACAGACTTCGCCAAATTCCGCCATATTGTCAAATTCGGTAATGGCGGCGTTTTGAGCATATCAGAGAAGATAAGATGGCAAATTCGACAATGTCCCGAATAGAGCTTCTAGAGACGACAACGCTTTGCGAAACGCTTGCGCAGTGCGTTCCGCGCGTGATGACGTCGTGGAGTTCCATGTACGAGACTGCGTACCTGGAGCAAAATAAATATATGTTTACGTCTCTCTCTCTCTCTCTCTCCCCCGATGTACGCGCCGGCGTTCAGCACACGATGCTCAGAAAGCCTGTACGTGACCACCACCTGACGCTAAAACAAGGCGCTGCCGATCGACTTTTACCGACCAGGCGTTGCTTCGGCTGCATGCGCTATGGACGGCACGAAGCATGGTAGGCGTGAAATCACGTGTAAATCCAAGGAGGAGGAGGAAAGAAAGAGAGAAGGCAGAGATGTTAATCAGAAATGTGTCTGCATGGTTAGCTGCCCTACGCTGGGGGAAGGGAAAGGGTAATAGAAAAATGAGAGATAGAAAGAGAGAGGAATAAAATAGAAATGCTACAAAGAGAACATTTGGAACCAAGAAGTCGACTGTGCGTCGCATTGAACGATCGCCGTAAGCTTTGTGGGTCTCAAACGTGCCACTGGGACAAAGGAACGTCAACACAGTAGTGCAGACAATCACAAGGGAATTTATATTGTGAATTTTATACACCAAACTAGCCAACCGCATAATTAGCGCTAGAACATGCCGATGGGCGCGCGACAAATCGAGGAAGTCCGACTCACTGCGACCGGATAGCGAGCGAACATGTTCGCTCCCATGCTGGACACCAACGGCTAATCGTTTGCGTGTTTATACGCTCACGCGAATGATGGCGCGTTCGAACGATCGTGTTCGTCCATTCCGGTGTCCTGCTGCGAAGCCTTTCACAGGACGGTCCCGTGAGCGCGCGGTTCACGCAACTGACCGATCCCAAGCCAAAGTAGAGTCACTCTAGCCAAAGAGGAAACAGCGGCTACTCCCTTTTGCGCCCGAGTAACCCCGCCGTTAGGTGGTGCTAGCAGCGCAACACTGGCGCCATCTCGCATAGTAATCTGCAACCACACCGCCCGCCACCGACGCTTAGCTACAGTGGCTAGAATGGGTAGCTTAGCTACGCGGAGTAACCGGACACGAGAGCCATGCGGGGAAAACAACATCAAGGGACGCGTGAGTTGAGCGTCCCCAAAGCTTGTAGAAACCGACCGCAGATTGTGTCCCCAGCGAGCCACCGGGCATGATAAGTGATTGCTGTGCAAACAATACCTACGGATAGAGTTTGATAAGGCGTTCACGCTCAGGGCTGAACACGGGATATATGAACCCATGGTATAGCAGCTAGTGTTTGAATTTTCAGAGAATAAACAGATGATCGAAGATAGCGCATCGTGGATTAGCGTATCTTCTTGTACTTGATTGGGGCATGCTGGGTGGGTCATTCCACGCGGAACATCCCAAACCCCGAAAGGAAACACCGCCGATTCACTTGGGGAAAATTGGGCTAGTTAGTGATCGTGTGAGTAAGGTTTCGCCAAAGTACTTTTCTCGTCTTTTCTTTTCTTTCTTTTTTTTTTTTTTTTGTGCCGTGAGCGCTATTTGAAGTTTCCGCGAAGAAGCAAAAGTTGGTTGGAATAATTTTTTTTAATCAAGTGCGAAAGCAGGTGCAGTGGCAAATCTTATTTTAGAATATTCTACTGGCGTGTTTCTTTCATGTGAGGTCATATGTGAACTTACATCAAAAGCTTGCGTGTGGAAAGACACGGACAAAAGAGACTATTTACACTGTATTTATAAGCTCGAGCAGCGCAGCCAGAGACCAAGATGGAACCCCTCGTGCCAAGCCCAGATGCTCACCTTCATATTCATTTGCGCCATGTCTCTTGAGCGTCTGTTGTGTCGCAACAATATTTATAAATATTCCTCGTTTAATTGGCTCTGCAAAAAAAGCAAGAAACCGCGCGTTTCCAGATTTTTCTTTTTGCATAAATATCGTATACGTTGCCACAATATATTTTTACTATTTTTTTTCATTACAGTTTATGCTAAAAAAGTCGCAGTTTCGCCCTGAAGGCGAAGCATCGATCTCAATTAATAGCAAATTAGCAGACAAATCTGCTATTAGTATATTAGTTTTATCGACTGTATGCACATGCAAACATTCGCTAATTTAACAAGCTCGGTGTCATGCGTGCAAGGTAAACATAAACACATCTAGCTCGATGGCCGTGGAAACTCGCTGTCAAAACGCTGGAGTGATGACGCGCGGCAGCAGCAGCGAGCGAATTGACCTTCGTGCTCTCTCGCTTCTAAACTTCGAAAGCACAGCGCATACGAAGCTAGCGGCACTCGGCGTGGCGTACTTTGTTCACATCGCAGATCGCTTTGAAGATGAGGCCCGCGCGGGCGCGCACTTTGTCCACGTCGCAGAACGCTTTCAAGATACGGCGGCAGCGCCGTAAGCAGCAGCCGCAGGCGTAGAACGCCCCCTCGTCCCTCGCCTCCCCACCTAAAGCTTTATCCCCACCAAGGGGCTTTATCCCAACCGTGCCTCGTGCGCCACAGAAGACGGCGCGCTTCCGCCCTGCCTTCCTCCCTCTCGCGCGAGATTGAGCCACGATCGTCCGCTCACCCTCGCAAATTTTCACTCGCACATACAGCATACGGCGCGCGACGACGATGTTATCGTGTTTGGACTTTAATGCGCTTGGAGTGTCCATATAATTGCTATCGCAATAAAATAATTCCGGACTATGAAATCAAGTACTTTTCCAGAAAATTACTTCCAAATTGGGCAAAACTCCCTTTTTAACGATGTTCAGACGAAAATTAAGCATTATAAGGCCCTCCAGATAAAACTACATGAGATAACCATAACACCAACCTTTCACATTGCAATTTTTAATTTTTAATTCGTGTAAATTTTGTTAACTTGTTAACTAAGCAAGAGTAGTATTACGTGCCCAAAGACACTCATGAACAGAGTTCACTCGATGATCGCGAGTCACAAGGCAGCGTATTGAGTATTGAGTGCCAGCAGCAGGGAGCGCGCGTACTTCTCAAAGTGAGCGCTCCGTGCTGCCGCTCCCTTCACCATTTCAAGTGTGCCGTGCCTCAAAACCACTTACTTCCTCCATGCTCAGAACGATTTTTCTTCCTCCATGCTCAAAACTCAGCTGGTCCCGTGACCTCCAACATTGCGGGCGCGCCGCGCCTGCGCCGTCGTACCCGAGACCGAGCGAATTCAAGCGCCGACGGAGCGAACAAGTGCCCGTATAATTGCAATAGCAATACTTTCTTTTTTTACGCGCAAGCGTAAGTGCCTCATCAGTGAAATTGGCCTGGCCTGGAGGGTTTAAACAAATAAATAGATAAATAAATAAAAAAAGGAGAAAAGGTGAAAAGGCGAAAGAAAAGAAAAGACAGAAAGGAAGGAAATGTTGGCAGGTAAACGTAACGCCACCTAGAGGTAAGTCTAGCTGGCGTTGAGCGAAGCGGGGAAACAGGGAGACCACAAACAATGGAGGCGTACAAAACCAGATTTCCCAGTAATGGTTCATAAAGTTTGATGCTGGGAATTCTTTGTATATGTGTTTTCTGAAAAAGATGTCGCAGTTTCACCCGAAAGGCGAAGCACCCATTGCGGTAGCAAATTAGTAGATAGCTATACGGAGTAAGGATAGTAGTTTTATCAGCTGTATAAACTTGAACATGCAGCAGTATCAGCAACGCGCAGAACTGTTGTCGACGCCGTCGGCGTTTTGCCCGCGTTCGCACTGAACGCGCGCGGCATTGGTGACTATTGCCGGTGCCTCTGGGGGCGGCTCGGAGGTTTTCGACGAGATAAGAACGGGACACTCGTCGAGCAGCGTCGTCTTTACCACCTTCTCGCCTCGCAACGTTTTTATATAAATACGCATTTGGTGCCGCAGCTATACGTCGCCTCCCCTCCCTCCCTCCCGTCCCCCCACGGCCTTTTGCGCGACGGAAGAAGGCGCGTTCGCTCCCCGTGAAAGCGCGCGTCCCTCGCGTGCTTTCACTCGCACATACGGCGCGCGGCGATGATTTCATCGCCGTTGGACTCTATACGGAACCTCACGGCGACGACGACGGCGGAAATCCTCTTGGAGTGTCCATATACTTGCTATCGCAATAAAATATAGGTAGGGCATTAGGCAAGATAATACCAAGGGCTTGGTAGCGTAACCCACCACCCCGTTCCAAAGGGGACGCTCATAGCATCCATCTATCCAGCAGAAAAGAGGCGAAGCTTCGCGGACGAGGAGGGTAGGCGGAGGCGCGCTGGGTTGGCCTCAAGTTGTTACGGGTGCTGCGCGCGTAATGGATGTACCGCGGGTTCGTCTCGCGATCGCGCCGTATGCTGAATGTGCGAGTGAAAGCGTGCGACGGTGAGCCGACGATGGCGGTTCAATGTCGCACGCACAAGGGAAGAAAGCGGGGAGTAAGCGCGCCGTCTTCCCACCGGGATGAAATTTGCTCTGGTGGCTGCTGCAATTATGGCGCGAGCCCCATCTTGAAAGCGATCTGCGATGCGGACAGTCGAGGCGCACCGAGGACCGATGCTATTGACCCTTTTCCCGGCGCTCCCGTGGCCGCTGCCATGTTTGATCACGTGGTGACGCGTCAATTGCTTGCCTCAGCTGCCTCTGTCTTTACAATGCAAGTGCCTGACGCCGGTGCGGCGCAGCAAACCTCCTTTTCAACGCATATCGTAGACAGTGACTGTGTGGACGACACTGAAGCTTTGGCCACAGCTTTAGAGGACATGTAAGTGCTTTCAGAGCTCATTACGCCTTGTCCGAACGGCGCGAGCAGCGATGCTTGTACTAAAAGCGGGGCTAGAAATGTATTCCAACCTGTCAGAACTTTCCGCTTATGAACTAAATCAGGATCACTGTGCTCGTTCTTTATTTGGCAAACATTTTGAAGCAGCAGCTTGTCATGTTTCTGACTCAGTAAAGTTACTCGGTGCGGCCCCTATTTTATTGTTTATTTTCAGCCTAGTCGCTCGCCAGTAGCGCACCCAGGATCTCTGCTAGGGGGGGGGGGGGGGGGGGTTGAATTTTTGTGGTGGGGGGGGGGGGGGGGAAGCACGTATTTTGCATAACATGCAATTTCCTTGCTTTAGCCTGAGGAATCCAGCAGCAAATAAAATACTTAAGAATTATAATATAATGACACCAAGGCCGGATGATGACGATGTTTATTGCTTCAGCGATTTACTCAAAGTAATTTAAGAGTGAATGAATAAATACAAGACAATGATAGAGTGTTTTTGTTAACCAGTAAAATTCGACCTCAAGCCACCCCCTGAATTGTAATGACACTGTGAACAGAGCACTGAAGGTACACGTTGGAATGGTGGGGCTGGACGCGTGGGGGGGATTAACTCGGCCTCAGGGAGGGGGTTACAACAGCCGAACCCCCTCCGTCGGTGCGCCACTGTCGCTCGCGGGTGTGCTCTGCTGCAATAGATTTGTTCTTGCGGCGCACAAAGCTTGGAATATGTAAATGTTCTGTATTTTGTGGTAGCTTGTAGCAAAGCCGTATTATCGCTCGCCCCTCGCTTACTCTGTGGACCGTCACGAATAGTTCAGCTTCCAACATTCGGGTCTTGTCGGTATAGTCGCCGTTCACTCATGCTTCGGCACATTGATTGAAGTGTGCGCCCATTCACTTATTGATACCTTGGCGATAGGGTTGGTGTAAGTTTGCGGGCGAGTAGGGGTAGATGTGTGTAAATAACGTGCGAGAAACTTACTATGCCTGTAAGTGGCGTTACTTCCTTTGGTATAACGAGCGGTACTCACTCTTAAATGCCGAAGTTGCGGAGTTGAAGTCCTTTCTTGGGAGGTTAGCTATACAGCGATGGCGGATGAATTATCTTTTTTTATCCTCGAGGAAAGCCGTGCATCGCGAAGGGCCGGCAACACAGGCATTCCTTATGTAGCAGCGCGGCGACACAGGTTGATTCCATTCTTCAATATGCGAAAATATTTTTGCAGCTAACTACCCCACATGCATGTCTTCCCTTTATCGTTACACATTTTGCAGCATGAATTGGGCACAGTGCATTAGTGAACACCCACTCGCATTTCCGACAGCTGATCGAACAGTAGCAAGGCAGAAGCAGTAGTGGTTTCGTAGTCGTGTGCATTCGCTGAGGCAACGTATGGCGCGCCGCCGAAAGCGCCATCTCGTTCCTCTAGAGCAAACTGCTCCGCCAAAAGGGTCAAAAAGACCCATAATGAAACGTTCACTTTTTCTTTCGGCACTGAAGTGGTTCGAAATGATTCTCATAGCCTGCGACTCCCTAATTTTATGGTCAGTTACAGGACTAGGCAGAGCTTTTATTTGACAGAGGGGCAACGTTTACCATCTGGCGGGACCCCTGGTGCGACACGTCCTCTGAACCGTGCCATGTCTCTGCTACACGCGATGACGAACGTATTAGCCACGCAATGGTGTCGCCGTCTGTGGGTGATCACTGCAACCGTTTGGCTACACAAGATCAGTGGTGTAGCCAGAGTGTGGCACACCGGGCACGTACAGCACACGCGTTAGTATGCCGACTGACCAGTGCCTCCCCCCACCCCCCGAAAAAAAAATTCTGGATACGCAAATGAGGTAGATACAGAGAAAAGATACGGATATAGGCAAAATGCTAGATTGATAAGCATGTATAGATTACCTGATTAGCTCAAGCACGCTAGGTATTTGTCAGTGCGCCATTTCGAAGGGTATGCCGATAAATCACCATTATCCCTAGGGAGAGTTGTGCCTAGATTTTCCCTGCGCAGCTTGCACTGTCAATTGATTACGGGGCAGGTGACAACAAAGTCATGGAAAGCGAACAGTAGCGGCAAGCAGGCAATAAGAACAGGTTATGCATTATCGAGGTTATCTATTTTTTTTTCTTTCAGTTCCTGCAGTTCCCAGAAAAATATGGCTGCTTCCTAGAAGCATTGCAAAATTCTGGTTGTGCCACAGCACAACCTTCATAAGAGCAGTGATCAAATGATTCACAAAATGTCATTGAACCCTTTGCCAAAGCTGTGCAGCTTCAGAAGTCTGAAGCAAGGAAGTGTTCCAAGCAACAGGTAATTCTCCCTTTAGCCATTTCTTTACAAAGTGGCACACAATTCTCACAAGAACTGAAATTACTATGTAGATGGAATGTAAAAAAGTGCTTGTGTCCTAAAATTTACGTGCACACTAAGGAACTCCAGGTGGTCACAATTTATCACGAGTACTCAATGCTGTCCCTCTGAATGGACACAAGCTTACTAGTCTTCAAATGCCCAACCTTCCTCGACTTTCAAATGAACACAGAGAAAAGAAACACTATACAAGCACATGCATGCACCAAATTACCACCAGAAAACAAAACTTTTATTAAGCCACATACAGTACAGTACATGTTTTTTTCATAAATTACTTTAATGCTTGACTTCCCATGGACACATTGCAAAAACACAATAAAAAGGAGATAAAAGGTGGTTTAGGTGCGGATGCAACCCCGCCTGCAAGAAACATTACAAGCAAACCGCCCCACAAAAGCCCCAGTGTGTGTGTGTATGTGTGTTTTGCATGCACTAATTGCACTAGCCCACCATGATGCTGCACAAGATGCTGACAATGAGCCTACACTGTGGTTTCCAGAGGGGGCAACAAACCACCTATTACATGCACCGCATAGAGTGCTTATTTCTGGGGGCAAAAAGTAAACGTAAAATCACACAAGTTGAGAAGAAAAAAGAAAAGCAACAATCAGCCCAGAGGATGTACATCTGAGAAATGAAAAAAAAAAAAAAAAAAACATTTTCAAGCCTACACAGTTCCCCTTGCAGCAGAGAACCCAGGCCTGCTTCGATTGCAAATACACTATTTTTTTAAAGCCGTAAGTGCATTCCATTGAAACAATAAAAATAGTACAGCTATTTAACTCTGTAACAATAGCCTCAAAACACACTTTATATATAAATAATTGTTACATGCTACAAAATAGGAAGGGAAAGATGTCAGTAGAGGTCATCACTATTGCAAGCTGCTATTGGCAGCTGTTTCAAAGTCAACTGTACCCCCCTCCTGCCTTGCCAAGCTCACAGCAGCCATAAAGCAGGCGATATATATATATATATATATATATAAAAAAAGCGAATGACACCACTTACCAACCTTACAATGATCAAAACAGAGGGCTGAAAAGCATACTTTATTGTCATTGAGTAAATAATTGGGTAAAAAAAAAAAAGACTACCATTTTTTTTTTGGTCCAGATGACGACATAAGATGCATACAAAGGAAAGAAAGTTACTGTGGCGAAAAAAAAAAAAAAAAAAGCACTAGGGGACTTTCAAAAACGCTTATCACACCAATGCTCTCTCCCTCACAACAGCATTCATACCCCAGATTTGTTTTCATGTCGGAGTTTTGTGTTTGACTGTCTGTGTGTGGCTGTTGTGTATGTCCACATGTGTCGAGTGCACGTGTCTCTGTTGTGCGCTGCTTGTGTTGGTCGTGAAAAAGGCACAACAAACCTCAAGGACGTCACCTGCAGCACTGCTTCAAAAATATATACGCAAGACTCTCCCATTTCCCTTCTTGCCATCGTTCCATTTTGGGGGAAGGACTGTGGGATGGTCGGTTTGGGAGGGGGCCCAACAACCACTCCGGAACAACACAAACAATACGCTAATAAACACAGGAGCATGGACAGATGCTTGGAGAGAGGTTTGCAAACACTTTTAAGGTGGGAACTCGCACCTTCCCACAGATGTCTCGTTGGAAATTGGCTAATGTAATTGGGATGCTTGACAAATACATTGGAAGGCCTCGGTACACAGAGTGGCCATGAACCCAGCAACAGACAAAGACAGCTTATGTGACATCTGGCGTGAGCATTCCTTTGGCAATGTATGTACAAGCAGTTGGGAAAAGGAACAAGCTTCGGGAACAGGGGCTGCATTGGAGAGAGGGGGTAGGCGGAAAATGAGAGAGAGACTGCTTCACGTAGGAGCAGGTTTGATCTCTTCAACGAGGTTGACGTCACACTTGTTCGGTAGCATCTGCAGGGTGCAGATTTTCTCTGTACCGCAACAGTGGGCGCTCCCTCGACAAAAAATCAAAACCCAGGAGAAAAATGCCGGAGGGAGGAAAGAACTCTGGCACTAAAAGGGTGAGCTTAGAAAAGTCAAAAGAAAAAAAAAAAAAAAACGGGACCTATGTCTTCACTCTCGGTACAGGACGGCTTAATTAAGAGCGAGATGAGTGCAAGAGCACGGCTATGACAGGATAAAAATTAAGCATGACGAAAGGTTTTGCAGCAGACCAGATGCCACATGGGTACGGTTTCGTAGTCACTTTGATGTCTTTTCAATACCAGCAAACCCAGGCGCCCATCATGCATGACAAACCCAGTGGTCACCATTTTCTAGACCTACTCTTCAGTTCAATAGCACATCTCTGTGCAAGAGAGAAAATGACAAACAGTAAACAAAGTACATAAAGGAAATAATGCAAAACAGTGCTGCTTCTTCAGACAATACACGTTCAATCCTATCAGTGAAACGCACCTGTGTCAATTTCGTTTAGCACCTGCCTATGTAGCCTGCGACTACTGGCATGCAACAGGTTGTGAAGCACGCCCTGTACAAGAGATGAGTAACTTCCAACCAAAGATCCAAGACCTCTTCCCCATACACAAGAACATTACAACTATTCAACAGGCTGAAAGGTATGTGATCACTGCTGCCACAGTCACTTCATTCACAAATGATCACCATATAAAAGAACAGTCAAGTAAAAGACAATGAGAGAAGAAAAAACAGGGCACAGTGATGCGCAATGAACTTGGCCATGTCATGCAAGTACCTTTTTTCATAAAAGACAAACCACTGTCTTCACACCCACCCAACCTTTTCTCTTTTTTTTTTGTTTGCTTTTTTTTATTTGCTATTTTCTGAACATGCGTTATATAAGAAGAAGGTGAACTATGACAGGAATTAACAACCGAAAAAGATCTTTCAGAAGCTAAGTGCATGAAGAACCTTCAACACAATGCTTAAACCATATGACAACAATCCCTACCACATAAAAAAAAAAGAACTCCTGGAAGCAGCCATCAAGGCAAAACTAGGCATATGCACTGAGCAACGTTTTTGGTGCATGGTCATGAGTTATCACCAGTTTCACAGGGAGACGGGAGCGAGCGTCTGACAAAGAGAGAGAAAGGGAAGTGCAGATCAGAAAGCAGCTGGATTCTCTAAAGGGCTTCTCATTTTCATTGCTGCCATCTTTGGAAAGAAGCTGCATGCCATTGGCTGCACTACAAACTGCTGTCTGCTGCTGCTGCTGCTTGGAAAGACACTGTACCCACAACAGAGGTCCGGAAGGATCGAAACCCAAGGGCAAGGTGGGGCGCAAAAACAGAAAAGAAAGAAAACGTAAGAGAGAACAATGGAGGGAGGAAGTGTGGGTAAACCCTGAAGGAATGTGGTGCCCCGCAGCACGAGACACCAAACAAGCAAGGCCCAGTGTTGGTCTTCACTGCTTCCTTCCTCCTCTTGCCTTCCTTCTCTCCTCGGCCTCTCGTGAGTGCTGGCAGCTGCAGTTGCGTGCACTTTGCGGCTGTGTGTTTTCGTGTATCCATGATCTGCGACAGAAAAAAGTAAGGAAGAGAAGAAAGAACATTACTAGCACATTAGTAGTGCAAAGGAAATAAGTGGACAACAAAGAAGCGCTTCAACATTCTGAAAATCAGCATTAGCTACTAGACCACAGGAAGATGGACAACAATTTCCGCAAAATTAAACAGACCCTTTTCCTAATTCACAAGTGCATTTCTCTACACTGCACGTTTGCTTAACTAATCTCGGCATGGGTCATGGTTCAAATGAAGACTGACCCCCGTATTCAGAAATGCAACTTAATTTAAAGCCTGTCCTTGACTTGATCTAAACGACGCCTACTGTGAACGAGTCGAAGCAAACGCAATGATCGTCCTGGGCATGTTCACACCAAGTGTCCTTTAGATGAAGTCAAGCATGGGCTTCAAGTTAAGATGCATTTCTGCATACGGGGTTCAGTGCTAGCTGCACACACTGGGGTGCCTGTCTCTTGTGCATTTTGATCACACAAGCCACATCTACATTTCCCACATCATAACATACAAGCAAACAGTGCTTGTACACTCCTTTTAAAAAAATGACTGCACCACCATAAGCTGGGCAAATTGACTCACAAGAAAGCTAGCTCTACAATGACAAAAAGGGTCTATTGCACTCTTTAACATCCCTGAACAGGGGGGCCAGAGTCACTGGTCGAAGATACGACATGGAGTTATGCATCTGCAAAGAGCAACATTTTCTTGGAAAAATTTTGAGCGTTGTACGCAGTGACTTCCGCGGGTTGTACGGGCAGATTTTCTTTCGCTTTCCGGGCTGTTGTAATCGGGGGAGGGGTTATACCCTGTGGCTGGTTATATGCAGAAAAGTATGGTATAGTGTCTTACCATACACATCGTGGACATACTACATACCTAAGCCTTTTCCGCGGCTGCATTTGGCGGCTGGTAGACCATGCCGCCACCTCGGATTGCAGCACCCACAGGGACATGGGGCTGGCCGGCTCGAATTGGCTTGGCTGCACAAAAAGATTGAAAATCACTCAAGGTAACCACAAATGAAACAGGCCAACATCAGCTGCAATCAGTCCTATGACGTGAGCTAAATGTATGACAGAAGGGGGGACTGTTAGCAGTGGTCTTCACATTTAGTTAGCGGAGCATACAGAAACAGTGTGGATGGACAAGTGGTGATTATTGTTATCACTGCAGAGTTCTCTTGTTAGCAGATTGAAGATTAGGTTGTTTACTGATGTTTCTTGACCAAATCGGTAGAACATTCACAGTACGGAGTGTGTGCTGTAGTCCAAGAAGCATGATTTGAGCGCAGTATCGGCTGATACTGCAACACGAGAGGGAACTGGCGATGTATGTGTGAGGATGACTTGCATTAACAAATAATAAGGAATTAAGAGGAGGAGTGACACTGAAATCAATATATCTGATACAGGAAGAGGTGGCTCCACCATGCCAGCATATCTGCACACATCACCATGCATAAAGCAGCACAAGTGAAAAGAGTCTCGTGGATGGAATTCCCCACTCACACGTATGCAGAACCCATGAATGTGGTGCGAGGAAGCAGCCAGATCTTTGGCGTAGGACACAAAGCCGGCATGAGTTTATTGAACAGACATGATGAAACCCACAGCCCCAGACTGTGCATGTTCAGCAGATTGCATTACATGGACACACTGCTATTGGTGTTGGCACATTTGCAAGGCAAGTCGCTGATTGGCACACCGAGAGTGCAGCTGGGTGTGGCCTAGTCGCTCTCTAGCACCCTTTCACCTGTAGACTGTGACAGCCAAGCTAATGAGTACATCGTATATATAGTTTGTACTCTGTATATAGACGGGTAAAAAATCAATTTCAACATCACATACGCATGCATTGATGAAGTGCGCATGCACAGCCAAGCAGAGCGACCACAGCCACTGGCACCTACCTATTTGCGCCATGTGCGTCCTCCTGGCCAGATTCTTCTGCCTGACAGCCTCCTTGATGCGATCCACCTCATACTGGTAGCTGAAATGTTGCATGTGTGCATAATGTAGCCATAGCATTAATTGTACATGATATGGCAGAAGGGAAAGCATGAACTGTTTTCACATTTATAGGGCAAAACAAAGAAACAGCAAACATTTACATGAACCTACCACCTTCTTATCCCTGAAAGCAAGTAACAGTTTCAAACAGGCCACTTTACTTATTGTCTTTCATCCCTGCCTCAGCTGTATTAAAGGAGTACTGACACAAAAATTCGAAGTCGAGATAACTAGTGAGATCGATTTAGGTGGATACACACACATCGTCTACAAAATATCAGCGGCGAATATAGCTTAGAACATATTTAAAATCAATTTTAGAAGTACGTGCGCGCAGCCACCCGCAAAGCGCAGCACCTCACGACATTGACATCAAGGAAGGATTGTAAATAACCAAGAAAACGCTACGTCACCCCAGCTACGTCATGAGTTTGCGCTGCCTTCGGGGCGGGGCCAGCGAGCAAGTTTCTCGCCGCTCCGATCGTCCCGGTGCTTTTTTTTTTTCTCCCTGGTGGAGACGCTGGCCTCGTTCGCCGCTGACGGCGGCACAAAAATCGGCTCAATTGTTTGTGACCCAAGATAACTCTTAGAGTAAAGTGACCTCGAAAGTGTGCATGTTATGAAACGTTGTGCGATATGGTTAATCGTTGGCGTGATTTTGGCTCGCAAGCGGTCAGCGCAGCCACCGCAGCAATCGTCTCTACGAAGCGGCTCGCCTTGCTAACGTGTTTTCTCATCGCTACCAACTGCCGTTGGCAAAACTAATTGTACTGTCAGTTATGAGCATCACAAATGTGCAGACATTGATTGTGTTAACGAATATAGGTGCTTTGTTACGACAAGCTGCGGACGGATCGCAAGGGCCGTCGGCCCCGGATCAGACGGCCAGAGAGCTAGGCCTATACCGCTTCCCAGCGATCGCCAGCTTGCCTGTGGTGGATCGAATCAAAAGTGGTTGGCCACGTCTAATACAGTGGCGACTCCCGCCTGGAGGATATAGTCGCCGCTGGATGACGAAAACGAGGACGGCGACGACATCGCAAAGCTCGTGCAGGCGTAGCAGACGAACTAGCAACACGAAGCTCGCTCGCCTGCGAGCGTGCTGGCTTGAACACGTCACAGTTTTGTGCGATCACGTGCTCACTGTGTTTACAATCCCTCTTCTCCCATCTCGTTGCTCTCTGAAACCGAAACTTGGACTGGTCGCTGCAAAGAAGACTCCAAATAATTACCTGTAGCGCTCTGAAGCAAATGAGGTTTCGCGCCGTGATTATTGGGTCATTAGCTACTTATTACAGCAGAAAAAACAAGTTCGAAAATTTTTGTGTCAGTACTCCTTTAACCACAATTGGAAGTGACATTTGTTAATGCTTGCTCACATCGTAACAGATAAAAAAAATTGTGCCCATAGCTCACTCTTGCCAGCAATGTTCATCGCATTGTGAGTTGCTCCTGTACTGGCTAACCATATGAGTGACCAAGCAGCTGCTTGCTGTGTGTGCCTAAGCTCGGCCTAAACAATCCGAAATTTCTGCCCATGGTGTGTACCACACGTTTTCACATCTCCAAATATTTTCATGTTTTAAATGACCTTTTAGATGGAAATTCCCAAATAGTCCACAACACTTGTGTTTCCAGGAAAAGTGAACTGTGCTTTAACACAGCACTAAATTACTGTGTTTATCAAACATTTGTAACAGTTCCTTGCTACCATTTGTCATTAGGTTGTACATGGGGTCCATAACTAAATGCTACACTGAACCATGTATCTCACCTGCCCTAACCACTTGGCCAGATCTAGTACTTCCAAAACCTGGAGACCAGACCAAGTTGCGGATTTTTATTTTTTAATTTAGCAGCACTTTTTCCCATTTTCTCTGCTTGCTACTGTCCTCCCCATAAATGTATAAACGAATTTCCCTGGCAGAAACTAAGGTGCACATTCCTTGGCTTTTCCAGACATGCTAAAATACCCTGACAATTCAAGTTTTCCGTAATTAACAAAATCAATATTGAGTCCTGTGCATATAAGCATGCAATTATAATTTCTGTTGGTAAAATAATAAAAATATCTGAATGTGATTTACAGTGCACACGGCATCTCCAATTAATCACGACTGACATCTGTGTTCACATATACCAGTGCCACATTTCAAACAGTGCAATATGTCAAAGATAGTGCTCACGTGCATCTACCGTATCTGCCTCCTTTGTATTGCACCTGAGTGTACGGATGTGCACTGCATCGAACACAAACCTCCCGCATTCAAATAAATTTTGCATTTTCCTAGGGAGCGTTGGCAAGGTTATTCTGAAACCCAATTGGTCACTCAAGCTGCGCCTGCCCGATCAACACAGGCAAGTGCTTGAGATCAGTTGTTCTCCAGCTCCGTCACATATGTTGATGTGCGAGGACCTTTAGAAAAGCTGCGCAGTGCATGGGAAGGAAAACGGCAACCAGGCACTCACCGCTTTCTGTCGCGCATGGCACTTTCCTTCGCTTCTTTCAGAGCACTCTCCAGAGCCTTGACTCGCTCCATGGTTGCTCGCAAGCGCTTCTCCAGCTTAGGCAGTTCACAGCGCAAGTCGGCGTTGTCACGCACCAACTGTGACAAACAGAACCGAGAAGGGAAGTGACCACAACGCCAAAGACTTTAGACAAAGAAATAGAAAACTCTCCGCCTTTGAAATGGACAAACTTCTACGACAACGTTTCCTCGCATCTAGCATCCATGCCTCATGTGACGAGTGCTGTCAAATTTAGAAGCATCAATTGGTGACTACAGTTGAACCACATTAATGCAAACTTCTAGAAACAGGAGACGTTTGTACGAATTATTGAAAGTGAAAAAAATTTGTACAAAACGAAATTACTGTATTTACTCATGTAAAGCCTGCACTTTCTTTCCATATATTTAACAGGGTGCAGGCCTTGTACGAGACAGGATAATGGCTACTTACTGAAGCCTCAACCTGTGCTGTAACTGCTATGCAGAATGCTGCAACCACTAGCGGCTGACTATAAACACTTTCAGTTGTCATAGTCGTTTGGCGCGCTCGCCTCATCGGCGCTCCCCCAAAGTTGGTCGTCCTCCATGCCATCCATTACTGTTTGAGATTCCCAAAATGCAATAGGTGACCCATTGCTGGCCCATCAGAGGCATCACACTTGAATTTCTTCCACACATTACCAATTGCAGGCTTTACATCCCACGGCTGCAGTGTAGGCCATGATCACCTAAGTCTACGTACGCAAGTATTCTTGGAATCGGCCGCCACTAAAATGTAACACTGCATACCTGCAAACCTGTTTCCTTCAAAACTGGCATAAAATCCTATGGATACACTGAAGGAGGGTAGCACACATATTTTAAGCTTGCCCTGATCGCACATTTTTTGGGGATACATACTCACTTTATTAATGATGATTCACCTTTAGATGCAGCGTACAAGCAGCAGCAAACATGAAACAGCAGAGCTTGACAAGCAATACACTGTTTCTAGATCACCGTGACTTCTTGAATGACTTGGCTGTTGCTAATTTTACCTGCTTCTGGAAGTACATCTGAATAAACTTGCTCACAGCAAGTACTGCTATGGCATCTTTACACCACCGGAAGACCTCCAATGGAATGTTCCGATACTGACGAGTAAAACGTTTTCGTGAACAGAACTTACCTTTCGTAAAACACGATACGACATTCATAAAATAGTAAAATCAGACCAAATTTGTAAACCTTATGGAAGAGTCGGGAGAGACGGCAGGTATGCCACAGTAACTGAAAATAGAATTTGTGACCTCATATTGGCAGCAGCATCAGCAGCAGATCGGAGCCACTCGGGCACCACAATGTGTACCAACTAAGCTTTTGAACAAGACCCGTGGAGAGAAGTGTTGTTGGAAATGCAGCACAAACCTGTTTGTGGACCTTGGTGAGCTGGTCCAAGTTGTTCTCGAGGAAGGCAATCTTCTGCTTCTGGGCCAGGGAACCGCCACCGCCGGAGTCGTCAGCGTCCTCACCCTGGTTGGCCTTCTTGACCCGGCTCTGCAGGTCCTGCACGAAGAGCTTCCGCAAGTTGTGCAGCGTCTGCAGCTCTTTGGAGACTGTCTCCTCGAGACCCTTGAGGTCCTGGCGCGCCTGCTCGCGACGTGCGTTGAGGAACTGCAGCTCCTGTAACTTGTGGCTCTTCTCCTGCTCCTCCTGCTTGAGCCGGTCATATTCCTGCTGCAGCCGCTCCTGCGCCAGCGATAATTTCTGGTTGGCGTCCTTCAGCGCATCGATGTGGCCGATCTTGTCGGCAATCTCGTCACGCAGTGAGCTCAGCTGCTTTTGGTGGGCGTCGCGGTGCTTCTCGATCTGCTGCTCGAGCGCCTCCTTCATCTTCTCGGCAGAGTCCTTCTCCTTCTCTTTCTCCCGAGAGGTCATGATGTGCATCTCCTCTGCAAGAGCATGGGGCATGAAATGCATAAGGCGCAAAGAGTGCCAAAGTTTACAAGCTCTTGCTTGTGGTACAGTTGAAACTCAATACAGTAGAGCCTCAATATCCTAACACGGATACAATTAATTAACAAATATAACAAAATATGTTTATATCAAATATTGGATATAACGGTATCTTCATGCCGGGTGTGGCGGTTATAACGAATTATTGGATATAACTAAGCAAACATAGAATCTGGCTGGCTGCCCTTTATTTAAGTGAGTATTTTGCTGCAACAAGGCAAAAAATGCAAGATCCGAGACTATATAACCTACAGCAAATCGTATATTTGTTTGCTTGCGTTTCGAGATGTATATGTATTGTGGTATTAATAATGACAAATACTCTGCAATGACAACTTGAAATGGCCCATTCTGAACTTGCATGCGAGTTTTGGTTGATGGATCCCTCATTTTTGGTTTTGTTATAGCAGGAAAATACTTCCTTGAATTAAAGCATGGCCAAGCAAATGTTAAATTTAATTCTTTAAATCTGCATTCATTATATCCAGTGTGTCGAACAAAAAGAATACCACTTTATTTCGGGTTCAACACGCTCTAGTTTTATTTCGGTTCAATTCTGGTTTGGAGAAATAAAATGTAATGGTTCGCAAACCGTTTCACAACACTGAACTGTCGAATATCGAATCGAATATCGAACACTCGCAATTTCTAAAAAGAAAAGTGAAATGAAATGTTTCATGAAGTCTCTTCGGCAAACAAAGGGCATGTTTACATTATTCAATACCTCTACACCAGATGTGACTAAAATACAATCACACCTGATACACAACAACAAAAAAAAATGATGAAAAAGAGGAATGCATTTAGTAGAGTGTAGTGCTCGTCAAAAGAACTAAAGGCCCTACTACAGCACTTGTTTACTACTACTGTACTACAACATCATTTTGAAGGAATCCAAACGTGTTGAGATGGGTCAAATAAATTGCTTTGTATAAATAAAGACAGTGAATAGATAGGGTGCCTAAGATGAGACATGCTCACTCAATGGATGGTAACTATTGCGCAGCAGAGACCTCCTCCATGTGTTTACTCGGGAACTCGATCATCTTTGCAACAACTGCGGTCCTGCTAGACCAGAACCAATCGGACAAGTCTCCCATTTATATCAATTTTTTTTCCTGTAAATTTCAAGAACTGTTGTTGTCCCTTATGGTATCCGCATGAAACTACTACAAGAATCGGCCTTGAGGATGGAGCGTAGATTTTGGTGCTGAGATGCAGAAAACATGGACAGCGGCCACATGGTTCCATGCCCGAACCTTTTTTTTTTCTTTGTGCACATTTTTCATGTTTTTCTTTATTGGAGAGAGTGCCCATATTCACAATGTATTACATAAATTACAACTCTGTAGTTCTAGTCTGTAGCAATAAAAGAAGCTAGCAAGTGGCATGTCACTCAGTTTTCTGCTTATTTTTTTTCCATAAAATTCCTATAAGCATCTTTGCTTAGGTCTATCTCCATTCTTGCACACGACACAACTCGTGAGTCGTAACGATCTGCTAGCGGGATATTCTGACTGAAGAAGTAAGTATCTCGAAGAATCGCCTATCTATTAAGCACCCATATATGATATTGACCACCCTATATGCTTGAACCATTTCGTGTCGAACCAGCAACCGTTTTTATTTTTATTTTTTTTTTGGTTCAGGTTTGGTTTCTTCCAGGCACGTTCTAAGAATATCGGTTCAGGTTGGGATTCAGTTACAGCTAGATTTCCAGTTGAGGTTTGATTTGACATCTTGGTTATACCAAGGTTTTACTGCATAAAATATAACGAAAGGTATTCTGTGTTGGATGTGACTTCTTACTGTGCCAAGAGTAAAGAGAAGACAACTTCGATGCTTCTAGTGATGTGGTCTAGTGAGAATTCACAGCCACACAGTTCTCAAGATCAACCACAAGTACAACAATTGACTCTGATTACAGAACCATGCTCCATTTACATTTGGTGTGAACAGTATGCCTGTGCTTCTTCCACAATGAAAACTTCAGCCCACCATGATCAACACACAATTATTATCAATGTAGCATGGGCACAGTAGTGCTCACTGCCTGGTTGTGTAAGAGAACTCCAACATTACACAATCAATGCACTGGGAGAAATATATAATCAAGTCAGACTGGCTTTTTCACTTTAGTGCTACTGTACCTGCTAGACTGTTTATCTAGAAATTACAAAGGAGCCACCTCGAATACAACTCGCAATTTACTAATTCCACTACTAACTGCTCTGGTTGGTTCAGCTGACCTACTTGCAAGCATGGTTTTGTTGCGAGTCTAGACGGCAGCTTTAGCGCACTTTGCAGACAACTCAGTCACACAAGTGAGCATGTCATCCATTACTTCGCAAATGTTTCTGAACCTTACCAGCTGCCTTGAGTTTGGCGCACTCCTCGTTGAGCTCGTCAAGCGACTCCTCCAAGGCACGCTTCTTGTTCTCAATGTCCTTCATCGACTCCTGTAGAGACTTCATCTTGGCTTCATACTGACTAATGAGGAGACGGCATTCGGCCAAATCCTTCTCGTTGGACTCTATCTTCTTGTTGCAGTCTGACTGGAATGACTCCAGCTGGTGGCAGCGCTGAAGGCACAGAGAAAATATTACAGAGTATTGGCTTCAAGACGAAGACAAACAAAGCATGTAAATGTATCTAGGCAGTAAGACAACGGAAGAAAGTAACAAACATGTCATACGGGTACTTCAATATGGCAGTCAAGTTGATGGTTCTTGAAGCTCCCAAGTTCAATAAAATTTACAGAAATGCTGTGTCACAGCTACATGAGTAAGCTGATCCCCCTAAATGTCTAAACATTTTTATCCCAAGCCACTGGTTCATGGCTTTGCTTAAATTAAACAATGCAACTAATTATGTCATGAAGCACATTTAATTGTAACTGTTCATAAACTTATATTTTTTCATTTCTATTATAATGGCAATCAAATTATACTCTACGAGCCAGGATGAGCATTTTTTTAAAGCATTAGCCAACACTGATGCTGCTGATTGCAGCATTTTAGTCAGCACCATACATCTGGCACTCTTTCTTGCTTCAACAAATTAGTTTTATAAAGACTTTGCCATGTATATCTTGCTTCTGACGTTTAAAGTGGATAAGTGTGAATGCACTATGTACAAGAGTGCATGCTTCCTTGACTTGCATAGCAGCAGCCAGTGAGCAGTTGAGTTGATAGATTATGATCAGTTCGTAACCCGTGTAGTATGAGTATGCGACAGCCATAGAATCAGCATGGCCAACGGGGCACTGCAAACAATGCTGTGTGCTTCATGCACTCACCTGAGCCAATGCCTTCACCTCCGACTTCATCTTGCTAATGTATAACCGAGCCACAGTGAACTCTTCTTCGATCTTGCCGTTAACATCCGTGGCTGGCTGTAAGGAGAAAACATGAAAAATGTCACACTACAGTGTAAGTCAGCGGCATGTACAGGAAAACGTGAAGTGAAAGACATTAGGCATATAAAGAAAAAGGAAGGAGGAAACAGTTTTTGGGACAAAAAGAAATTAAAACGCACGAGAAAGGGCTTCTATGTGAGCCATCAGTATGTAGGCTTTGTAAATGCTGAGTAAATAAAATTGGAGTAAATGTTTGGAATGGCGCTGAATGAAATTTTTCTTTTATCTGTAAATGTTTCCTGACCCCTCTTCCACATAGCAGGCACCATAATAGACCTGAACACCGTTCGAAGTCAAGGGAAACAAGAACTTGTTCACTTTTATTTCTGGCCAATGAAAGTACATTCATACAAAAAAAGTAACAAAAATTAAATGTAATTTGAGATAGATTAATTTGTAATGTAAACTAATTAGTACAGTCTACTTTCAATAATTCAACCCTGACAAGAGTGACGAAATTGATCGAATTATACAGCGGGTCAAATTAAACAAGATGCAGAAGAAACTCCGGAACACACTGCAGATTCATTTTGCAGCATTTGCCCCTATTCCAACCCGCCCCCGAATCGAACTCTCACCCACTTTTTATGGTTTCATAGTATAAAACTAATATAAAAATAACAGCTCTTTAACAAAGTAGAAATCGAACATGCACTCTATTTTCTAGCAAGAAAAACATAGCGTAGCTCCGATTCTGACAAAGAAAAAAAAAAAAGACGATACCAGCAAACTTTACCTTCACAGAATGGAACTTTAGTTAACGTCATTCATGACCAGATGGGATGATGAAGTTAGGAAATTTGCAGGCGCAAGTTGGAATACGCTAGCGCAAGACAGGGGTAATTGGAGATAGCAGGGACCTTCGCCCTGCAGTGGACATAAAATATAGGTTGATGATGATTATGATGATTCGTCATCACTCTCAGACAGAACTTTATCGCTGTCTATGAAGAACCACAACACCTCATCCTCCATACAAGCCCATAGCATGTTTGATATTCTGCATTTATCAAACAACTCCTCAGCAATCATCGCAAACTGGATGCCCACACCTAGACTAACCAGTTCACTAGTTTGCATGCGACGCATGCGATTCTCCGGAACAGCAAGAGCACGTAGTGCAACTTGTTGCCACTATCATAACATGCAGAATAACTTATTGTTTGAATGTTCTTTCGTAATAGGACTGAGAGCAGCACATTGTTGTCGTCCCACTATGCGTGAACTCGTTGTGTTGCCATCCATGGTCACCATCTTGCGATGGCAATGGTAATAAAGCTGGCTAGGCTGGCTCTGACGGTAGGCGGTTGCAAACGCCGCGAATGCGGTTTTGGTTTTGTATCAGCTGATTGCACCGCTCAAGCAATTTCCAGAACAATTTTCTCCAAAAAAATGATCTGCATTAGAATCATGTAAATACTGAAATAATTCGTTGTGAGCTACCATTTTCGCTTTAAGATCTTAGCAGGCTGAAAATGTGTGTTTTCAATTAGAGACGACACATATTTGACACATTCTCTGTACCATACTTGTACCTTAAGTGCTGCCAAGAAGAATGCTGCCACTATTGTAGTCATCACTGCAGTGACCATTGGGATCGGGTGTGTGCTTGATGACTAACCAAGTTTGAATTATCCGGCAAATGCTAACTAACCAAGTTTGAATTATCCGGCAAATGCTAATTTCAGGGATCGAAATAAAAAAATTTGGTCCCACAGAAATGCATGGGCACCCACCGGGACCTTCGGTCAGTATCGAATTAACGTAAAAATCGAATTAACTGGAGTGGAATTAACGGAAGTTTACTGTACAGTAAAACGCTGCCATCCTTCCGAGATATGCACGCGCACACTGTGCCACTTAAAACCTGAAAAATCGGGCCCTCTTGCACTCCTCTTCAATTTGAACAAGGAACCCATAGCGGCCTCGAAACATCAATTATGTGTTTGTTTAAACTTTAGGCGAGTGCTCATTTTATTTTGACCAAGCAGGAATCCGAAGTTCCACTTTTTACGAAGTTTTAACGTGAAAATCACCGTCGGTACGCTAAGAGTCTGGAGCTTGCTTAATTTAAGCCTAGGCATTGCAACTCACAGTTGCCAGACATGCTGCAAGAGAGCAAGCACCTACAGAGCTGACCAGTACTGCACATCATTGAATCAAAACAAGTGGCTCCACTGCGAGTGGAAAGGAATGGAATGAGTCAAAAGCTGAAGTATATGATGAAAAAATTCTCTATTGTGCTCTTTCACAGAAGGCTACACCGCACGCAACACGGTCAAGACCCAGCTTCACTAGACAAATCAGTTCTGCGTCGCCTCCTAGCTGGAGGAATAATCATGAAATCATGCTCTGCCACATTCTGTGTTCCTGTGCTTAGAGCTTTTGATTAATTCAGCCTCGCTCTACAATATGCTAGCCTCCCGATTAGCTCAGATGGTAGAGTGACAGCTCCGGCAACGCACTGGTCTTGAGTTTTATCCTTAGACCAGGACAAATTGTTTAACTGCAGACCTTTCTTTCCAAGAAACCCGTGCCAGTTTCCTTTGTAGCTTTGGTTACTGCTAGATGGATGACAAAATGTTCCCTTTCTACAGCTACACTTGTTGAACTGTGTATACGCATCAACTGATAGTTCCAGTGTTGTTTTTTGCTCTTACAGGCAATTTTAAGAATCTAGTCACATTACAAGCAATGACACAATAATGAAGGCGGCTGGTTCCAGTGACTAGAATCTAAATACAGATTCACACAGGATGAAGTCTCTGAATGCACAACTGTTCACAACAAAAGCAATCATGAAAACGGCATTTGAAGTGCTATCACTGACCTTGGCTTCTCCAGCGGGCCCACCCAGGACGATGCCAATTTCGGCAAGGTCCTTGAGCAGTGAGGTCAACATTTCGTTGGTGCGCTTCTTCTGATGCACCGAGTGGTCCTTCATCTGCTGCAGCTCGTTCTGGGCCGAGTTGAGCTGGCACAGCTTCTGGTTGAGCTCTTCGCCAAGGGACTCGCACTCGCGGTTCTTGGAGTCTACCTCCTGCGACTTCTGGTCGTAGTTGACGGCCAGCTCCTCCAAGGCCTGAAGCACCTCCTTCACCTCCTCCTTGGCCGACTCGTTCTCTTGCTGGATGCGCAGCATCTCTTGTTGAAGGCCGCTGTAGTCCCGCCGCGTGGTCGTGATCAGCTGCAAGGTACATAGAAACATGGTTGTCACTGAGGAAAAAAATGTCAGCTTACTATACAAAATCTTGTGTCAGCTGTTCCTGTTACTGCAATGACCAATGCAGTTTTCTTCCAACTAACGTTTGAGCCATGGTATCAGATGTTGCAGCTTGTGATGTGCACTGCACGTTGTAAACTGCTGTATATTTCAAACCATGACTGGAGTGGCTTCAGCCACAGATTGGTGGTGTGCTTAGTGTGCTTAGCTAGAGAGAGCAATGCAGGCTGTATCTTGCCCTGTCAAATTGAGTAATAACTAGTTCAGCATTCAATTCTCTGTACATTTAGGCCGAGTGAAGCTGTGCCACGATATTTGTAATGCTGTCAAAGAAAAACACTGCACTGCACTAGTAGTTCTGTTTGAGCATGAGCATTAACAACAGTTGAGAGGCTTTACTCCTCCCAAGGAGAACATAAGCAGTGTTACGTCTTTAAGTGGAATGACATATTACGCAAAGCACCCTTTGAATGATGAACATTGCTAATGATCAAATGGCCAAAATTGCAGGGGTTAGCAACATTAATTTGCGTGTTGCTCTATCCTAACAAGTGCTAGTCTTCTTGTCTGACAAGCATGGTCATCAAGCTTACAAGCATTTCAAGTTGACAAACAACACAACGTACATTCAGCCTTAATTTATAGAAGTGAAACCACATACAGTAGGCTGCCGTTAATTCAACTCTGGTTAATTCGATTTTTCAGTTATTTCGATCCTGACCGGTGGTCCTGGTCGGTGCCCATGAATTTCTATGGGCCCAAACTTCCATTATTTCCATTCTAAGATTGGTCTCCGCAAGATAATTCAAAGTTGATCAGTCAGCACGCACACGCCTGACTATTATGGTGACCCTAATAGCGACCCCTGTAGTGGCAGCGTCTGTCTTGGTGGAGCTTAGGGTACAGTGAATGCTTTGAACGCATGCCATCTCCCATCTAAAACGTCTATTTTTCGCTTGCCCTATGAGCATTTTCAAGCAGTTACGGATACCGTAGCTCACAATGTGTGATGTGCAAAACATATATTAAACCCTTGCCCAGTTTTCTTGTTAAACAATCAAGTGCGCTTTAGATTTCTACTTTGTTTAGGAGCTTTAACGTCACTTCCACGTTAGTTTTCTCCTTTGGACAAATAGAAAGTGGGCATGGATTTAATTCAGGAGCACAATAGAATAGGGCAAATACTGTCAAATGAATCAGCGGTGTGTATCGGCATTTTTTAAAATCTTGTTTAATTCAACATGCCATATAATTCGATCAATTTTATCAGTCCCATCAGGGCCAAATTAACGGAAGTCGACTGTACTAGCCGGCTTGGTAGTAGCTAAGACAGTTCGAAAATATCCTGTTATACCTCGTGTCACCTTGATAATCTGACTCCACAAGCAAGTTTCAAGCCCGAACACAACACCATCGCGCACCTACTGCACAAGCAAGTGAAAACAGAGGCATGTAGCAATATACACATGCGTATGCACACCTCCTCCTGCTCCATTATCTGCTCCTTGAGCTTTTCAATGAGCTGGCTCTGGCGGTCGATCTCGTCATCCTTCTCGTCCAACTGGGCGTACAGGCGCGTGCGCTCCTCCCCAACCAGGGGGTCTGCCTTGCTGGCTGCTGCGGCCGCAGCTGTGGTGGGTGTAGTGCCTCCCACTGATAGTGTGCTGGCCGAGAGGTTGGTTGCCGATGCTGTCTCAGACAAGCTCATGGTGCTGGTCTCCAGGTCCTTCAGCTGCTCGTCCGTTGGTACATTTTCCCCTGTCGGAGCAAGCAGATGTTTGCACAGACGTGCGAGAGCAACACAATAAGTAAAGTACTCGTCCCTGTTTTAAGCTTTGTGCTAACGGTTTGAAAAAACACGCAAACAGTGATGGTATGCTCGAAGCACACCCTGACTGCACAGAAGTTCATTTTATCCACATCTGGCCCTCGATGCTCTTACAAATGTAGAATGTGGCCCCCGGACCAACAGGTTTCGGGACCACTGTTCTAAGTGAACAAAAAGGTGGGACACAGCTTCAAGACAACCACATGACATGTACCCCCTTTACCCGGCAAAAAAGCGAGAACAAGCAGGCGAGATACTCACCATTGCGCCAGCGACTGAGCTCAAACTCTGCTCGGCTCAGCTGGCCCTTGAGCTTGGTAACTTTTTCACGCTCCTTGTCATATCGCCGTTTCCACTCCTCAGCGGTCAACTCCTCGTTGACAATCACAGTGTTCTTGATCGTCTTGGCCCTGCGTGCCAGCAGCCCCAAAGCCCACAATATGTGCTCGAGTTACATCGACATATTTGTGAAACACAGATGGCAGGAAGTTAGCGAGGTTGGACACAGGTAGTTTTCCAGGGCAAAACTACGTAAGCAAATTCACAAATACAGTTGACTCTCACTGATTCGATCTCACGGGGAGATCCCAGATTTTCATTACACTAATTATAGAAGCTCAAATTATCTGAAGTGGAATAAAGTATGGTCCAGCACAGAACTGCAATTTATTACATCATATCACATGCACACAGAACAATGTATGCAATGGTGAGCGACTGCTCAAGTTAGATCGTAGAGATAAGAATAAGATGAACTGAGGAGGTAGACTTTTGTTGGCTACAACCACATAAAGCCAACAGACAATCCAATTCAATTCCGAGATTTTATGTCTGAAAACCACAATACGATTATGAATCATGCCGTAGTGGGGGGACTCCGGATTAATTCTGACCACTTGGGGTTCCTTAACGTGCACTCAATTCATGGTACTTAAGCGTTTCTGCATTTTGCCCTCATCGAATTGCAGCTGCCGCGGCCATGATTTAATCCCACACCCTCGGCGGATAAAGTCAACAGACAATGAAGTCAAGAAAAGCGTATGACAAATTGTTTTTTAAACTGAAAATGTGCAATATAAGCAAAAGGGAAACGAATTTGGGTGAAAAGACAATCTGCAGGTGGTAACCGAACCCACATCTTCTGCATTACGAGTGCAATTTAGAACTTGTAGCTGGGGTAGTTGCTAAGACTTGGTAGCAGCTTTAGAGTGCAAGAAAGCACACTTACATACACGCACACAATCACACAAGCGCCAAAGAAAAGGGGGGCCTTTCTTGAGCGTTTGTGTGTGTGAGAGCGTGCATGTATGGCGTGTATTGAGTGCAATTCTCGACCATTAAAGCTACTGCGGTAGCCATCCTCCTGTGCACTTTAGTATTTGTGTATATACACTAGATCTAGCCCTGCGAGATAGTTGCTGCAGAACACATGTCTGGAATGTCAGAGCCACCAATAAGCAACTGGGCTGGTGGTGCCTAAACCTTAGAGGCATGCATAAACATATGCAGCAACTGGAATATCAAATGTGGGCACGTTGTGGCTATTCATGTCTAATGGTTGTCCTCTTGCATGCTGTTTTTGACCATGCTGCTTTGCCCTGGGATTCCAGTAAGTTAGAACTAACTGAGAGCCTTGTTTGAATTAAGCAGCATCAAAATTCACTGAAAACCAAGTGGGCAAACCAAAAATTTTGACACTTTTCCTATTTCAACAAGACTTAGCGGCGGTGTTTAAATTATCTTGAGTGAGGTAGGACATTAAACCATGCTGCAGCAAACTAATGCTGCCAGGAAGAGTTCAGCACATGATGCAACTTTCTCAGCACAAAATCAGAAAAACATTTCACGCACGCATACAACACATTCTCCCTCTCTAAATCACTGCTATGAAGATCTGTGAAACTGATCTTCATAGTCACCATACCCATTTTGCCGACAGGTAAAACTGTTATTTATTTCTAATTTCTTTTGCATTAAGAACTAAATGTACTTCCCATAATAATGGAGAGGTTACGCTTATGATAATTTATGCTACTCCCAAGCAAGCACCTTCGGCCAATCAATATAAACATATGTGACATTGCAATCTTTCTTCTGCTTTCAACACTTACGTTCAATTACATGCCTTCACTGTAAAACCTAAAGGCAGGTGCAAAAAAGAAAAGTGCACAAATAGGTATGTCTTTTCTATGACAGGGCCATTTCTTGTCAACTGTGCTCGAGACAATGAACCACCAATTAGACAGACTTGTGCTTACCTCTTGCCAAACTCTAGTGTAGACTTGGTTTCACACTCATTAAAAGATGCTGGCGAGCAGCAAATGATAATCGTTGTCCGAGAGTTGCCTCCAAGACTTTCCTGCAGGATTCTCGTTAGCTTGCTGTCTCGGTAAGGGATGTGCGATTTCTGCGAAGAAAAAACAGGCAATGATGATGATCAAAAAAAGGGAAAAGATTGTCCATCATCTTATTCTAACACAATGCAGTTGTCTCTAGTAGTAGAGCAAGTCATGAAATTTTCACCAGAAGCAGAAGTCTGGTGCGGATTGCAGTATGAGAGAAAGTAGCTTAGTAGATGTCTCTCAGGTCAAGTAGTTAAAATTAGGGAGATTTATAAATAGTGCACCCAAGTGTACCTAAAGTTCCACACCCTGCTTGCCTTCTTTTGTACTCCTTTTGTATACCTTTTCTACAATCTTTTGTACGCCTGGAAGTTTGCGTCCCCTAACTTCGGGTGCACAAAACCTAAAGCTCCCTATTATGCCACTAAAAGAGCAATTCAGCTCACTATAAAACTAAATAACTTCCATGTGTTGCTTTCACTGTGCTGATCCTAAACATTCAAACATTCATGCAAAGGAGAAGTCCACAGCTACGCTGTTGAAGCCACTGCTTTGTATGTAGCAGTTCCATTAAACTGAGATGACAAAGGCAGCAAGAATTGCAAAAAGAGCCAGATGCAGGCTGGCAAGTGCCTTCAGAAAGGGCACAATGCTTTCCTGCCTCAAAGACTAGAGGATAAGACGAGCAAAGAAAAGGAAGACAACAGAATCGCAAATAACAGGATCCGATATAAGAAATGAAGGCGGTAATGGGCCTGCTAGCGGTGCTGGAAAAGAACTGATCCAGCTTGCACACACTCAACTTAAGCTAAAACAAACAAAAGAAACCAAAACCTATAACAGTCAGTAGACAGACGGACTGCATCCTAAAAGAGAAGCAAATTTCAAAGACTTGTTCATGAATGGCTCTCTTCCTATAGTTCAGTTGAAAAATCAAAAAAAAAAAAAAAAAGAAAGAAAGAAAGAAAGAAAGAAAGAAAGAAGACGCGCGCATGATCTTGTTAGAGAATTAAATTTGCATCTTGCATCAAGCTTTGTACAGAAACACTTCATACTGACACATGTTCGAGAAAGCACCTAACAACCCTACAGATGAAACAGTTAAAATTAATATATTTGACTTCCTCACTAGCCTTGACTTATGCATGACATATGACTTATGCAGATGTGGTCCTTCGCATAAATGAAGGAAAATAGCATGTTGCTATTCAGTGTTGGACTGCGAGCCAGTCACAATGATAGTGTTGTATCACACGCATGAGGTGAGACATCGTTCCACGGTCAAGTGTCTGAAAATTGTTGTCTTTGAGTTTTAACTGATCTGATCTTTTGTTTTTACTGGACAAGTGATTTTCAATGTTTTTCTAACGACCAAAAAACCAATGTATGAAATTGAAACACAAGCACCTTGTTTACAGATCACTAATGGAAACACTAATACATGTAAATACACTGTTCCATTTACTCCATTTGTTCCATCATTGCCAGATTAATACAATACAGGATTTACATACTCAGTGACCCACACAGTTAGAACAGTGCGCATTATTGCTTCATTGCAGTTACAAGGGCTGGTAAGTGCAAGCCTTGATTTTATTCTAGTGTTCACACAGCATTACAATCTATCAACAGAAAATGACTTTGTAGGGTTTTCCCCATGACATTGTGGTTTTTCACATTCACCCTCCTTTCCATGTTCTTTCACCAAATGCTCCAAAGCCATTTTGTTCATTTTAGCAGAGCACTGCAAAGTGCATAGCACAGCAGAGTACGTAAATCGCAAAAGGCATGGCAGTAATTCAGTCTCCACGACAGTGACAGAGTGGAAGGACAAAAAGCAGTCTGCGGAGTATGAGGAACTGTTATGAAGAACTTACGTTTCCATCGGCAAGTGCTGCAATCACATTGCCCAGTGCAGACAAAGATTTGTTGAT
This sequence comes from Dermacentor silvarum, assembly GCF_013339745.2. Lineage (NCBI taxonomy): Eukaryota > Metazoa > Arthropoda > Arachnida > Ixodida > Ixodidae > Dermacentor > Dermacentor silvarum. The sequence continues at coordinate 147,955,896 of NC_051155.1, forward strand.
GTTCTTTGCCTCGTCTAGAACCATTCCCTCAGCTCCAGTTTTGCTGACCTGAAAGAGCAGGATTTACATACTCAGTGACCCACACTGTTAGAACAGTGCGCATTATTGCTTCATTGCAGTTACAAGGGCTGGTAAGTGCAAGCCTTGATTTGATTCTAGTGTTCACACAGCAAATATTTACCCTGGAATAGTCAAGAGTATAACAGTATAACAGCAGCTGCTTTCTTGCGAAATATTCGTAAAATTATAGTTGCCAAGCAAGACATGGTTACACAAGGATACAGCAATCCTACTGGTGACAACAGCATCATGCTTACCAAACTGATCAGGTGCAGAGAACGTCCTATCTCTACAAACTCTGTGTGCACCAAGAAGCAAAAGCTGCTTCAAGCTACCTGTCACTGGTCAAAAGATACCATATTTACTCTATTTTATCGCGCAGAGTTTTCACTAAAATATTACATGCACATTAGGATGGACTTCGAAACAAAAAATGCAATAAGTGATGTCACCCCCCCCCCCCCCCCCCCCCCAATCTCAAATCCCACATTACTGTTGCAAAAGCTACATTTTGCCATACCGTGGCTGCTGGAAGTTCCTTCAAGCACTGGAAGCTCGTCATCATTGGACACCACATAGAGGTGGCGTCACATCACACTTCCCTTTGCCTTGGAGTTAAATATATATACTTTTTCTAATTACTATTTTTCTCTCCTACCATGAAAATCTGGTAAGGAAACCATTGAGAGCAATGCATTTTGCATTGCTTTTAAGTATGAAAATTGGGACACACTACAATCGAGGGTGCGTTAGATTCAACTGAATACGGCAAGTGGCAAGCAAGCACATTCTCATGTCTTATTTAATCTCAATCTTTAGAGTAACCTAATGAAGCATTCTTGGTAATTCACGTGCGCTATACCAAACTATACCCTGTGCGCTTCCGTTAGACTGTAATTGCCCCTGTACATGCCAAATAATCAATGAAGCAAATTGGGAAGGTTTAAAGGAAAGAAAGGCAGGCTGTAGATGCCTGTGTACCTTTTCACTGCCAGCAAGGTCTACTAGGTACAGCTTGCCACTGAGCTTTTTCTGGTCGTCCAGGTTCTCCTGTTTGACATTGATTAGGAACACACTGTGGCTTCTGGAACTGTGCTCGTTCATATCTGCAGGAAGAAGAGCACACAATCAGCAAGTGATGCCGTAGATCCACCCTACGATTCAGACTTCACACAATCCTGCCCCCAAAGTACCCTCAAGAACACTAGATATCTTCATTGGAATCATTAATTAGCATAAGCCTTAATTTCTTTTTAATTTTCAAATTTAGAACTTTGTGAAATGTTAAAAATATTGACAACTAAAATTTAATGCCTGCTAATGAGTTACTCAGACAGAAATTGAATTTGTTCCTCTTTATAAAAACCTTCAACACACATTGGGCAGAAACGCTCGAACCATCCTGCACCTAAAAAAAGTTTAACATTTCCTCTTCACTGTACCTGATAACAATCTACATGTCCAGCAGTGCACTAGATGGCTTTGTCCCACACATTCACACCACAACCACACAGCTGACAAAGCAAGTTGTTATTTTTCTTGTCCAGGCACAAACAGACTGGTACACACACACACACACACACACACACACACACACACACACACACACACACACACACACACACACACACACACACACATATATATATATATATGAAACCACATCCCCTCTTGCACTTTACTTGCCTAGCTGCTAGTGATAGTTTGCACCTCCTGTGTAAGTAGTGCAGAATAATTTAAAAAAAACTTGGTTCACATGCACATAGGACTGCTTCAGCTATGCTGAACTTGAAACACACATCTTTTGTAAACATAGTCCCTTTCCAAATTCCAATTTTGTGCTGTTGCAGACCAATATTTAAAACTTTTAAATGTGTTGCCTCATTCTAGGGGAGTGACCACACAAGGAATACCTGTCCTGTGATCTCAATCTTGCACAATTTTTGTCCTAGGCAAGGACCCTGCACTACTCGTGGCGTGGCATCACAATGTGCTGCAAGCTTCGTAAACTAGTCCCAGTTTTGCCCCATTTTTAATCCGAAGCAACGTAATTCTGGTGCATTGTCATGCAAGACATCTCAGTGACATGCTATTGTTTCAGCTTCAAGTATGATAAAAAGCTAACTTCAACTTTCACTCACCTGCACTACTCCAAATATACACTGACTACATCATTGACTGATTACATTTTCGAAATGTACAGCAACAAAACTGCAAACGCACAAATGTACACGCACAAAAACGGTAAGCATACCCTGCAGGAAGCATAAAGCAGAGAGAGAGAGAGTGGCTTACTTGTTACGGCAATGTGTCGATTTGCTTTGCCCTCGTCAATTACTTCCATCACCTCTTCAGGACTGGTTACAAACCTCTCAGTAGCACCCTGAAGAAGAAAAAAGAGCAGGTAAAAAATTGTCTGCCTGACCACAGAATGTGCTTGCTTAATTGGACTCTTTGTCAGCATGCTGTTTAGGCATGAACAATACCCAGTTTTGAAAGAACACTCACCCCTTTAATATTGTTGCTTCAATTATTCGTGTTAACTACATCACTGACCAATTGTAATGTTACCTTTCCACCTACAGTAACCCAGGAACTACCAAGATGATATTCTTTTCTAACTAATGTAGTAACCTATATCACAACAAACAGCATATTCATTCCTTGTTGCCTTTTACCTAGACGTTGCACCAGCCCTCACAGTGCTAAGCTTTTCCACTTTGCTTTGCCATTAGCCTGTGACAACATTGCAAGCACTTTCAACTTTCATGGTCAAACACAACAAAGGGCAACAGAACTACATTACTCACCTTGACAAATGGAACTCTGTTCTTGTCCTCATGCACGGACAAGTTTGTCTTCGTTACTGAAAATAAATAAGAAAGTGAGAGGGCTTCTTAGTTTTAAACATGTGGACAAATTTTGTTTACTCTTAAGCACAACAGCACTGTCTCTCTAAAAGTATACCCAAGAAAGAGAAAACCAGCTGCACAGAATTTAAGATAAGTGAAGCGAGACAACAGCGGCTCACCATCAAGGAGATCACGAATCTTGTCAAGGTAAATTTCAAAGTAAGACACCTGCAGGAAAACAAGAGATGGGGAAATTATGAGCTTATTGCTTCATAGTAGCAAGAAAGCACAATTGCCTGAATACGCATTCCATTAAGCAAAGATACTCAGAAGCAGCTAAGGAATAATTTACTAATTCATGATCAAAGCTCTTCCATGGCCGAGGCTAATTTAGGCATTCATGAAAAAGAGTTTCACACATTTTGCATGCGAAACTAAGCATGTCAGGAGCACACAACAAAACTCACTACAAAAGGTAATTTTTTTTTTTTTTAGTTACAATTCCTCAATGTAGTCAATCAAGCAGCACCGTTTTACTTTTTTTTTTACTATTATGCCAGCATGACATGCTGGCAGAAAAAGAAGAAAGTGCACTTCCATTTCCAAATTTGCCATTGCGTGTGACACTGGACATATACAATGTGCTCTATTACTGAAGCTAAGCATCTGTGAAAATGAATCCTAGGCAGATGATTGGTTTTTGGTCTAGAGTGGATTTAGCTCAGAGTTATAGAAGAAATGCACAAGGCTTAAATTAGGCTTAAAGGGTGTTTCTTTTCATTCCCATTTCATTCTAGCATGATAGTAAATGCATACCACAGTCCTGAACAGGGCCATATTGATGTCACTATCAAAGAAATATCTTGTCATTGCTTCACATGGCCGCAGTAACTTTTCACATGTGCATGCACTACCAATAAATTATGTAAAGCTTTCTTGAAGTTTGCATGCTGTTCCTTAAATGGTGTTATGGGAATCGCAATCCAGTGTTTGATATACATGTACCCAGAAATCTTGTGATAAATATAGAACTCGACCCAAAAATACCTTCTTTATATACATTCACTATTTGTTAAAAACATGCACACCAATATTAGTGAAAGATTTAGCAAATTTTAGAGTTCCTTCACTACATCAAATAATTCACTATACCATTGTTCATTATATAGAGGTTCAACTGTACCCCTAAGAGTTAAGAACGAAACTGTGGCATGTAGAAAAAAACACAGCCTATACGAACCTTTATATGGAACTCAATATTTTCATCCATTGAATAAATGTGATTAAAAATATCATTAATGATCCGGGGTATGATGCCTTGGCTGTAGGAATCTCCCAGGACGCCCTGTGAACATAACAAAAATTATTGTCATTTTTTTAGACATATTAAAAAAATAACTTGAGTGCACTAGTTTCTACATCTAAATGTTGCATTCACTTTGCACCTATCAATGCTTCTATCACTTCGAAGACATGCTGTCAGAAGCAAGACCTCCCCATGTGGGCATCCGGCCAGCAATGCTATGAACAGGAGAGTAACGAAAAGTAGAAGCACTGCATCACTAGATGCTGACAGTGCACTATGACACTGAATGCGGTAGGGTCGTCATCCTCTAGAAGCTGTACAACCAGTATAAAACAATGAGGCCATTCAATAAATCTACAGTATTATCACTACAACCTAGCTGCATCCTTTTTCATTTGGGAAAGATGTATATTTAATCTCACGACACTGTAAACAGCACTTAACAGGCATTACGAGGCGCTTAGATGGGGCTACTAGGGGCCCGAGAAAACATACTACATTTATGTCCCACGCAAGGAACACCCAAGCACACTCCCACTAAAGGACTTTCAGAATACAAATAGTTAAACTAAAAGCATAATCATCCCCTGCTAACTTGCATTTCTTGCCTTTTCTGGCTTGGCACCAGTCATTGGCCGCTGCGCAAACTGAAATAACAGCAAGTAAACTAAGGTTGTAAAAGGATAAGTACAGAAATGACCATGTTTTAAATAAATTGTGCATCAAACTGAGAAAGTGCTGTTGGCCTGCTTCCTTGTGAGCTCAACAACTCCCAGATGCTGAACTAGAAAGGAAAACATATTTTGCCTTGTATGCAAATGTAGCCAGCATACACAATACAATCGCTTTCACTTGGTTCTATCTCTTTATTAGTGTTTACATTTTGTGACTAGCCGATCCTTGTAATACCATAGACAGAGTGCCGGTGAGACACCTGACGAAGTGCAAAAAAAGAAAAAAAAAAAAAGACACTAAATTGAACTGTTACGTTATTCCGGCCAATTCCACCTATATAAAGGTTATTATAAAAGTAACAACATTCAAATCTGCTTTGAGCTAGGACAACTATTTTTGTAGATTAAGCAACTGCCTGTCTCTTGTTCGTGCACATGTTCATTCATTAAAGAACATACTTGTGTACCCGTATATGCGGCAGTGAACTAAATTTGGGAAGGGGTACTGCGAATACCAAAAAATAATATGCCACTACACCACTATCTGAACTGAGTGCATGCTTGCAGATTCACCCTGCACAGCCATCACGAAAAGTGCGGGAATAAAGCGCATAGCCATAAATGTTGGCAGGCCTGCAGTGAATGGGGGCGCACTTGTAACCCTACCTGCACCATGCACCAAAACTACACAGGGAATGCCATGCATGGGCTAGTCTCAAAAGGGGCCTGCCGCACTATTCACAAAAGGTGCGGAACATGTCTGGTATTAAGAGGAAGCTTTAGCTCAGCGCCAACTCCAACTTCCCCATTCAAATGCATGTGAACACAGAAATGCTTTAGTGAGGCAACTACAGGAACAATTTGAATGAAATCTGTTGCATTTGACAGAGAAGGTTGCATTCCAGTGACTCCAGGAAGCAATATTTTTATTAAGGGCCTGGACTTTCACATAAAAATCTGCGGGAATTGTTAAGTTAAAAAAAAAAAAATATTGAAGCATGCAGTTTACAAACCTGCAACTCTGCACCAAAAGAAGATATCGTAGTTCTGTACTTGTTACAGCATCTAAAGCAGACAAATTTCATATACGAATTTACAGCTTACACGAAATTGTCACAATGTTTACAAGCGTTTTGCAAAAGCCATTCTCACAAATTAGTGGTACATTTTAAAGGAGTGCATAGAGCATCAATTTTGTCTGCGTTAGATAGCTTAACAGGTGCAGTCTATAGAATTGTGGTATCATTATTATTCGAGTTAAAGCACTTCAGATTTTTGTTTTATTGATTTTGCAATGTTTTTTTTTACAAATAAACAAAAAGAAGCCTGCCTAAATAAAATGTGTTTCCTACATTTCCACCACATTTTAACTTGCCAAGAAATGCGATTTCTCCATATTCGTGTATTTATATAAAGCTTATTATCACTTAGCTAAAGCTTCATCTTGAAGGGCATCTCCCCATGAATCTTTTCCAACAAAGCTTTTGATTGTGCCTTGTACGAATAGAGTTACTGTACATATCAAATACCTACTGCCATGACCAGGTGGCCTTTGCCTACTTTCTATTATTTTTATTGCACTAAAGCTTTGGCATTGGGACGGCCTTTGACGCCTTGTGGTGTGACCTTTTATTACCTTCATCACACCATCTGATCCCAGAAGCCATGGTGTCAGTGCCTTGTACCCAAAACCCAATTTAGCTAACATCTTATATATGAATTTCCCCGTCTTTTACTTAGCGCTTCGCTGTATCAACTTTTGCATTCATTCTGTTGTAGACCGTGTTTATGTTTAGTTTTTTATGTCACAGTATACGATAATCAGATTTTTTTTTCACTCCAATGTTTTTCTAGTGCACAAGTATATTTTGAAGGTCTTTGTTGGTTTCACTTACTTCTGGAACCTTGTAATAATTATTTTCCATTCTATGTGTTATATTTAGGTTATTGTGTGCGACCTAATGGTACTAACTGCCTAATTAAATTGTATCCCTCTCCATTCTCCCCTGCTTTATGCAATACCCTCATATGAGAACCTTTAGGGGTATTTCCGAATAAATAAATCGTTCAAATAGATCAAGTCCCCTGGTGCCTGAATATGCTAAAAAGTGGTCTGAATGCAGGTAGTTTCATATCATAACTGGCCAAATAACCGACAAAAGCTTTCTTTTTTTTTTTTGTGCCTTGTACGAATAGAGTTACTGTCAATCAAATACTACTGCTGCCATGCCCCCGTTTATTTCCCCTACTTTCTATCATTCCTACTGCACTTGAAGTGGTGCCATCGTGCCTCTGGAAGCCAAAACAAAAATATCAGCCTCGTCGCCCTATGTGTATAGCCATCACGACGTCACGCAGCAGGGTGAGCGAAGCTTCCCGTCCAAAGCGTTGCTCAATTAGTGATGACGAGTCACTCATGGGCGCTCGTGGAGGTCCGACCCAATGTTACTAGACTAGCTTCAGTTGTAAAACTCGGCGGCGTTGCGCGGAACCGCCACCCGCCCGCGTCCTTCATGGCGCTGTCGTCGCACCCAGCTTCACTTCCCCACTAGCCGGCTACGCGAAACTGGCCGGATGAAACACGCGGTGCAGCGTTGGTGTATTCTGTGGTTGGTTGTTGACGGCGGATTTCAGGAAGCATGTCATCCGTGAAACTGTAGCCTTCGCCGCGTTTGTTAAGTATATTAGCAGACGATGCCGACGTGCTGCGTTCCTGACTGCAACAAGCGGCTATCGAACGATGTCGACAGTTCGGCAGGCCACTTGTGTTCTCCCAGCAATGCGACACTTCACTCGGCGTTGAACAGAGCGATTCCTTGTGGCGACCAGGAACTCTCTGTGAAAATCCACGGTGTGTGGTGATTTACACTTTCATGAGCAGGACATCTTAAAGTGTTTGTGCATATTATCAATGGACCAACGGTTGAGGTGCCACAAGACAAGTGGCCACTTGCCGAGGGTGTGGTGCCGAAAGTGTTCCCGAACCTTCCCTCGTATCTGTCGAACCAACCAAGGGGGGGAGGGGGGGGGGGGGACGCAAACGAAGAGAGATGTTTGGTGATCTGTTCTGGGCCATCTTAGAAGAGCTGTCAGAGAATATGCTGTCGTGTTGGGTGCCCCTTGCGCTTTCAGGAACTGAGTGCACGCATCATTAAATTTTTAACAGCGGAGCTGTTTAAGCTTTTTGCTTCCCCGCGTAGTGTTCGCAAAAACTCGCCTAGCGATGACGTCACTGCGCACAGCTGCGCCTCACATCACCTAGCGATAGCCAATCAATAGCTAATCGATCAATAATGAATAAATTCCGGGAAATGCTGGGGATGACTTGGTAGTGTTAAGCCTAGCCCGAATACGTGGCCCATACCTTGCGATAGCCTATCAATAGCTAATCAATAATCGATCAATAATCAAGAAATTCCGGAAAATGCTGGGTATGCCTTGGTAGTGATTAACCTAGCCCAAATACTTGGCCAATACCTTGCGATATCCAATCAATAGGTAATCGATAATCGATCAATAATCAATAAATTCCGGAAAAGCATAACCCGAAAGGCCAGGACCAGCTAGGTCCGTATGCGTTTCTTCCTATCGTGCAGTTTACCCTTCTTTCAGTATGAACCAACTAGCCCGATATATCTTATTGTTGTAGGTGGATACCGCTTTCGCATGGTATCACTAATTCGGACTATAGGGAGAACACCAGCGAGCGTGAAACACGCGCAAGCTACCCGTCCGCACGAGCTAAAGGCTGCGGCGAAGCGTCTGCAGTGGAGCGCGATGGAACGGCGCCGCCATCTGGCGGCTGCCCAAGGAGTGGCGACAGCGGCGGTAAGCGCACGGGCGGAGAGTTTTACAACTGAAGCTAGTCTAGTAACTATAGTGTTCTAGAATAGTTGTTTCTGGAATAGTTGGTGCGACCCCCGCGCAATGGCGCGCCGTGTGTAACGCAACGCCGTAACAACGCCTGCGGCGCGGAACACGAAGAAGCCCACCTCCATTGTGTGCGTCTTCCCGCTGGACGTCTGGCCGTAGGCGAATATTGTTCCGTTGTACCCCATGAGCACATCTGCAAAGAGAAAGAGAAACAATCGGCCAAATGGAGGGATGCGCATTCCAAAACCACGCCATGCAGAGGGCATCACCGCCGCTCCTTCGACCACAACAGCACTACGTATACATATAGAGGAGCAATTACGGGACAACAAAAGGGGCATTCGCGAGACACAAGAAAAAAAAAAAGGATAAAAAAAATCTCGCGCTCCACCGTTACGTGCACCGCTTCCTGATGACGAGGCACTACACGGACTCCAAAGGGGGTGAGAGGATAAAGAGAGAAAGAAAAGAAATGAAACAACGAATGCGTGTCCGGCCTGTGCAGCGTGCCCTCCACACTGTCCATCAACCAGCCTGCGCGCGTCTTCAGACGCGAGCTATCACTACTGCCTTTTCCCGCATTCATATCCCGAAAAAAATTATAATAATAAATCGCATAACGGCGCAGGCGCGACGGAGGAGTCGGGGACCGCCTAATCACGCCGATCGATGGCGCGTCTTTCAAAATGTGGTCGACCCGGGCGTCCCCGCATCGAAGAAAGCCATCATTCAAGCATGGCTGAGAGTTTTCCGTGCGCGACAGACGTGCATACAACTGCGGGCACGTAAGATATATTATTGCACTCTTGGGCATTTATTTTTTCGATAAATTCGGCGTTTACGGGCACTTGTCTCCGTTACTTTTTTTTTTTTTCTTGTCAAAATTCCCAACATTGCGGAGCAAGCAACAAGTAATGAAAACTTGTCACTAAAGCAGTCAAGCAATCATTCGCAGTTGAGGATTGTTCAAGTTCCCGCATATACAGTGCAGATATTGCTGGCCATGGCGGCGCTTTCTTTTTTTAAAATAAATTTCAATAACACTGCCGAGTAACATGACTCCACGTTCACACCGCGGAAGAGGGCAAGTTCGGTGACATCCGGAAAACACATCGTCGGAGAAGAGTGGTCATCCGCGGCCCGTCTTCCAGAAATCAACCGGCTCGGCTAGATTCGGTGAACGATGCGCGAAAATTAAATATTCTACAAATTCGATCATTTTATATTTCAGCCCATATCGCTCGTGTGTCAACGTGGAGAAGAATAGCGAAGGGCAAACACTGAAGTCGCCACAGAGGGCAACGTTCTTAACGTCTTGCTCTGACCTTTACCGACGGCTTCGTTGGCCATGCTCACAGTGGAGTCACGCCTGTATGATCGGCCCAGATGCGGTCCGCTGAGTGCTCCGCTCTCTGATATATACGACAAATTAAGTGGGCTTGCCGGCAGTATTTGCAAACCTATAGGTCCGCGCCTGCCGTACACAAACACGCAATTAGGTTAGCTATATAGCTGGCCCTTGCTACAGCGTACCCCAACTAGACAATCTACGATGCAGAGCATGAACACAGCGAGTACACAATTGCACGTGCAGCAACCGCGGCAACGTGCATGACACGATCGTTGTTTCGATCAAACGTCGCCTTCACGTGCGTGCATAAGCATACACCCAGAGATCGTACTGCAAAGCAGCGAATTTCTCCGGCGGTGAGCGAAGTAGCTCAAGGCTTATTACTACGCCAAATGGTCGCTTTTGGTCACGACCGTCGAAAACTCGGCTGAAGCGTGTCGGCGCGCTTTTCACGGCACACCGACCAAACTTCCTTCTCTCGACGAGTGCGCCAACCAAAAGGCGAGGAGATGGAAAATCGAAGAACAGACCGCCCGTTCAAGCACCGAGCCACACAGAAAGTCGAGAAAAAGAAATAAAGGATAATAAGAAAAAGCAGGGCGGTGAGCCAATAGCAAGACGTATCGTTCATCAAGGCGAGATGGAGAGAAAGCAACGTCGTTCGTGTAGATATATAAACGTGAACGATTACATCGGCTCCTCGTTATACGACAGCTCGGCCAACAACGATTTCTCACCTCTCGCAAAGTTATGCCGCGGCCGTGTATCAACAAACGGCGGCTTTCGTTCGCTGGCCTCCTTTCCTTTCTCGCTTAGCTCGAAATTAGCCGAGCTCTCGCATGGCCGTGGCGCCGAGCCTCGTTTTAAGCTCCCCACCCACTCCGACCTAGGGAGCCTACTCCGGCCAAGAAAGAAGCGCCGCCTCTGTAAAAACACGAGGCTCGTACATGCGATAGCGTTGCGAAAGCTACACCATCGCTTCTCTTCGGAGGCAAAGAGCGCGCTCGGCCTGAAATGCGCCGACGACCAGCGCCAATCAGAGCGTGCAGACGCTGGACAGAAAACACAAGGCGCCGCCGCTCGCGAGCACGTGTGCATGCAACCACGATGCAAGTGTGCGTACGCGTGTGCATTCTCTCGAGCAACGGGGCCGCACTCACACACGGTCGGGAGGTCGTATTGCTACGCGCCGCCGCCGAAAAGCGGATCAGATTAGAAGAGAGAGCAAACACAATGGGGAAAACGGCTCGCTATGCGCGAAAGGAGAGACGAGTTCTTAAAGGCCAGGCACAGCACACGGGGGACGGAACCAAATGGAAGAATATAAGCATCGTTTCAACAACTGCCAGGTTCACTTCCGCTTAATAAAAGCCGCCGAGCTTGCTATACACTGCACTGTGTTGCAACGCTACGCCAGTGATGACATTTCGCTCCGGCTGAAAGCTGCTGCCCCGCGTATAAGTAGTGGCGCGATGTATGAAGTGGAATACAGTGAATGCACGGCCGAGAGAGAATGCGCGGCGGACTTAACGAGGCGTCGCGTCTGCATGCACGTACGACCGTGTGTAGGTCGCGCGCGTATAGCTCGAATGTGCGCGTATGTAAATAGTGCACCGTAACTCAACACCACAGTTCTCGGCACGTTCAAGCCGCGGATGTGCCGTATATTTCGACAAAGTCCGCTTTGAACTGGAATACGCAACGACGTGATCGGCTGCCTGAGTCGAGTTCGGCGAGGAGAGAGAGTGAGAGAGACAAAGAAAAACTTGCGGGCGTGTTGCTATAGGGCATGATTGCTTTGTTTTTGTAGTTCAGTCCCTTTCTTTCATCCCTCAACTGGAGTAGCGTATGTCAGACCAGCCACTACACTAACTTCTTCCACTCGAGTTCAGACCTTTTCAAGGGGAATACAAAATAGTTTACATTCATAAGGACGTTCAGAATCGTTTAATTATACATCATTTGTGCCACAATGTTTTGTGAGCACGTCGAACACGGCCCGTCAGCCAATTACAGTTCTTCATTCAGCGCCAGCGGCCCCAAGGGCGCAGCTGCAGAAGCACCGACCTCGTCGGAGGGCACTGCATTACGACACCTGCGCCGAGGAGAGGAGAGAGACAAGCTCAGATACAGAGTATGATCAGACTGATAGGCACGCCCAAGCCGTGCGTGGCAATGACAATGGGCGCCAAAACGGACTCCGCTTCGTTACGGCGAAGGGAGGAGACGTCGCAGCGAAGACCGTCTCTCGAGTTGCGAAAGAGGCCTGCCAGCAGAAGCATCGGCAGCAGCACGTGTACTTCTCATGGGCGAACGAGACGGATTCCGGTCGTTAAAAAAAAAAGCTGCAACCCGCGCACGCTCTCCTCTCATAGACGCACACAGACAGGCCGAGTCCGACCACCACGAGCCGTCACGCGAAGAGCCCTCCACAACTGCGTAATCGCGGTTACGCAAGCAGACCTGCCGGCGGACGGGACACGCGGAGCTTGGTCTCTCGGCGCATGCTGCACCTTTTTGGCTGGCAGAGGCGCAGGTGGGGGTTGGGGGCGACCGTCGGCTCGCTACGCGAGGCCTCGGCGAGTAGGCGCGGCAGGAGAAACGAAACCGGCGTGTTTAAGAGCGCCGCTAAAGAGAAACAACAAATCGGCTCAGAGAGGTGACGTATTTTTATTTTCTTCAAAGCTCTCATTTCATTCCTGTGACGCAAAATTGTCGCATTGCTAGCGGAGAAAAAAAGACCGAACTATCGTAAATTTCGCGCCCAAACGGCAGCGCCGCTACGTCGAACTGACGTCACGGTTCGACGTTGTTTCCTCGTATCTAAGCCGTTCTAACGCTGAATATATATATATATATATATATATATATATATATATATATATATATATATATCCAAATTGCGGGGACTTCAAGGAGACGTCGCTACAAGATTTTGTTAATAATGTGTATATATAGAATCATGATCATTTAAAGCACTCACAGACCAGCTATACACTTCAATCTAACAACCTCGCCCGAGCCTATCCAACACCACCTAGACTAGGAGCCTAGTCTAGGTGGTGTTGGCCTATCGCCGTCCGTTCCGGAGTGCGCACCGCTCTACCGTAGGGAGTCTGGCGGGAACGCCAGGGACGCAGACAGCGGCGGGACACCAGCCGGTGGGGGAGGGGGGGGGGTGAGAGAGAGGGGGTGCCAAGGGCGCACACACCACCCCATTATTCCCCTCGACATCGATCGTTCCGCCGGCGGCGCGGGACGCCCAGGGTGCCGACGGCCTCCGCGGGGGCGCGGTTGGAACCCGACGCGCCGGCGGCGGCAGCCTGAACCGGCGGTCGATGCACCAAACCGCGTTCTCTCCGCGACAGAATCCCCCTCTACAGCCGGTACAGTATATATACCGGGGCATGGGACGGCCATGCGCATGCAGCTGTGCAGCCCCGAAAAAAGAGGCTTCCCGCCAGGGCAGTGCAGAAGCCGCAATGCAGCGCGAGCCGCAAAGCGGGGTGCATGCACGCATCAAGCAAGACCCGCTCGTGTTTACGCTCCCGGAGTCCTATATAGAACCTGTCAGCGGCGCTCGCCACGCACAAAGGGGCTCGTCAGCGGTAGCGACAGTGTGGGACAGACACGCACACTCAAGACGGGCCACCGCTCGCGCCTGGTTCTCGGAAGTAGTACGTCGCCTGCTCGCGCACTCATTAGCGCGCACCTGTATACACAGCGCTCAGATCTCGGCGACCGCGCAAGTGGATGACGATGACGAAATGGGGGCCACCGACGTCTGCACGCGTTTCCCCGACCACACGGTCAGACGCACGCTCGGGAACTATAAGAAAATTAGACAATAAAAACCATTTCAGCGCGAAAAAGCTACGGTGAAATTCGAAAACGAAGCCATATGCGCACCGCGCTCAATTTCGTTTCAGTCGCTCCACGCCGACCGGAACTGTGTCTCCATTTAATGTGGAAATAAAGGGAGGGGGTCTCATATTCGTTTTCCTTCTCTGTCTGCAGATATGTTTGTCCTTTCGCTTCGTGGCAGAACACGCACGCTGCTGAAACACTTCATTTCAGGCTTCCGTCCTGCCTAAACGGTCAACCCGTCTCGCTCTATTCAACCGAATCAAGGGCGCACGCTCGCCGCGCATTTCCTGCGTAGGCGCACAATACACGCGAATGTCCGCGACGGAAATTGCCAGCTGCGCGAAGTGGACAAGCGCGGACCGCGGAGACGCAGGTGCGCTGGCAACAAATGACGTCGACGTATACATGCATATACACGCCCCGAGCAACCTTTTGTTTCTCTTTTCTTTCTTTATATCCACAAGGCGCTGAGTCGTGCTCTCTAAAGGGCTGCAGAAAATAGCGCCTCTTCCTCTTCACAACCACAATCCCTCGAAAAAAAAGCACTCTAGCTGGCGCGTAACAGGAACGCCACTGCATAGAAACGTTTACGCGCAAATATTACATGATACATGCGCCTCAACGTTTACGATAAGCGTTATCTCCCCGATAATCCCATACTATTTCCGCATAGCAGCAGGTAGCTCAATCAGCTCAACAGATATTGTTAAAGAAAAAAGGCGATAACTACAAACACACTCAAGGCAGACAATGAAACATGAGCGCCAGAACAGCATTAATTTCTATACGGGGTGATCATGTCTAAGTTTAATGGAAATTTTTTTAATCGCCTGTGGCAGATAGCGTAATTCTTGTCCTTGAGCTGGATTATTCGAAGAGGCGGGCATTACTATAGCACGAGAAATCGAAACATATTCAACTAATTAACAAAACTTCACTAATTAAATTCTTAATTACTTCATGGCCATACTGCAAATTACGAATTGTCGCAGTTGCGCTTGCAGGACGTATCCACTTAAAATGAATTTCGAGGATGACACCAGGTTCGAGATTCTGTTTTTAAAATGTGGGACTATATACATGGGCGTTCCAGATACAAATTTTGTGCTTCAACGCGTAAAATAGCCGTTTTATTAAAAAAGTAACTGCAACAACAGTGCATTCTTACGGCGAGTTTGATGGCGCATATCTCCAAACTGGTGTCATTCTGGAAGTTCATTCCATGTGGATACGCCTGACGATCTCACCGGCTACAATTCGTAAATTGCATTGTGTGCCGTAAATTAATTAATTCAGAACATAATCAGTGATTTTCTTAATTAGTTGAATAGTTGTTTCGAGTTCTCGTGCAAGTAATGTCCGCCTCTCTGAATATTCCAGCTCAAGTACTAGAATTGTGTTATCTGCAACAGGCTATTTTTAAAAATTCCGTAAAATTTAAAAATGATCACACGGTGCGTGTGCAAGCACAAAAAGCGGTACCTAAATTTCGAAGCGATGAACGAGAAAATAACCGCGGTTACAAAATGCACCTCCAAAAAGTGCAATTTTTGCGAATAGGCGACCAAATCACGTTTACAGTTAGCATTCTGGCTTCGCCAGCACCTCTTAATTTCCGCCACAAAACAATTAATCTCCATTAGGAAGTACTATAACCAGTGTCAGCTGGCGTTGTGCGCGTTATCGAGCGAACTATGCTTCTCCCGGCTCGTCTCTGGGGCTATACCACGCCAACGATAGCCGCGGGAAAACTAACAAGCGCGTGTTACTTCATATATAAACTTGGGTCATCATGAAGTCGGTAGAACGTCACACAATTTCTACGTAGCGTGCTACGAGGAAATCACCGAGGAAGTGTGGTGGTCCCGGAGATAGTGAAGTCTAACACGGCGCCTCAGGGCGCGAGCAGTCGCAAGGAAAACGACGAGGGAATGGCACAGGGCGCGCACGCGCCGAGCGTTTCAACGAACTGGCTCCATTGCATGGCTTCGGAACGAGAGAAGTATGCGTACGATCGTGACCTATAGTGGTTAGAGCACCGGGCTGCTGTGCTCGACGGCGAGGTTTCATTGCACAGTCGGCCACATCATCATCATGATCAGCATATATATTTATGTCAACTGCAGGACGAAGGCCTCTCCCTGGGATCTCCAATTCACTAGCTGATTTCAACCCTTGGGCGTGCAAGTTCCCTAACTTCATCACCCCTCCTATAGTTTTCTGCCGCCCTCGACTGCGCTTCCCTTCTCTTGGCACCCATTCTTTAACTCTAATGGTCCACCGGTTATCCATCCTACGCATGACATGGCCTGCCCAGCTCAATTTTTTTCCTTTTAATGGCAACTAGAATATAGGCTATACCCGTCTGCTCTCTGATCCACACCGCTCCCTACCTGTCCCTTAACGTTAGGCCTAACATGTTTCCATCGTTCCATCGCTCTTTGTGCGATCTTTAACCTGTTCTCGAGCTTATTTGTTAACCTCGGTGCACCGTCGGTCACATATTTTCTTTTTATTATAAAGCGAGGCGAGACAGGACCTTGCGAATTGGGGCGGGACTCTTGTTTTAGGTCCCCTCGCTCACATTCTACCAATCAGTTCTTTTACAAGTAGGCGTGATCATCAACAATACACACTGTACCCGCCCCCAATTTGCCGTCCGGTTTTTGGAACACACCGACCAATATCACTTAAACGAACGCCACATGGCCCTCATGCTCGAGGCTCAGACGCCTCGGTGCAGTTGGCCCGGTGCAATGGCATGCCCCGCGAACACATAAATCGCCCCGCGAGCCACTAACCCCGGACATGCCGCAGAATCGTACTTGAGCGCGGCGTTGCCGCGAGGTCTCCCGTTACATACGTATGCTCGGCGGCGTAAACTGTGTGTCTCCCACACCGCAACGGGAATGCCGCCACCACCGGCAGTGCCTGTGTTTGTGTTAGCCCCGAAGAGCGCGCCTATATGCCGCTGAGTGACATGCGCGCTGTGAGGCGGCTGCTTGGCCTCTCGGTATACGTACGCTTCTCCGTTAAATGCATGTACCTCTACCTACCTTATACCTGAACAAAGTTCCAAGAATGAGGCAATGAATGCTTCGCATCAAAAACGTCACTGTGCACGCCAGCGGCCGCGACGATCGCAATGAGGTGGCTGACTGTAACCGGCTTCCTGCAGCGCGCAGCACACACGCAACTAAAGTCCTAATTTGAGTCCGCCGGCCGGCTGCCCACCGAAGTTGTGATTCATGCGGACAACGGCGAGCGGCAGGCCATAACGTCGACTGATCAATCGAGCAGAACGCTCGCCACTCGCGGTTCGCGAACGTCGCGCACTTTTACGGCGCTGGGTGGCTGCGTCAGCGGAGGGGGGGAGGGGGGGGGGACGCAACGGCCGCAGTAACTGCGTATAACGACCGTTCGACGCGTTCGAATGCGCGCTCGAACCGCAAGACCGACGACGCCCAAAGCGCGGAGTGCACGTCGCGGTCATGCACGTGTAGGCAGCTGTGCGGCCCACAAAATGTCCCTGCGGTGCGACTGCCTCGCACAGACCGCCAATATCGACAGCCAACGCGCCGTACACCCGGGGATGAGATTCCGACGTGCACTGTACGCGCACCGTCTAGCCACACCATCGCCGGGGTCACGTGACGGGAACAACGGTCCTCGGCGAAGTGAACGACGACGCACCAAACAGAGCAATCAGAAAGAGAAAAAACCGACACAAAAGCGAATGTTAGTGAGAAGTCGGAAAATGGAAAATAACGTTCTGGAACATGCTGTCCATCGAGCTAGAGACTCGCGGTGCTTTTGTCCTCTCCCGCCTTCCATCCATTCATCCACGTACACCGCGCGGCTTCGATTTTTCGATCACGACGCCAACGCACGAGCGTGTGTGCTGCTGGCGTCGACGTTCAGTCAGCTGAGTCGACGGCACGCCACACGCAAAGCTGCAGCAGCGAAACCGAACCGACCGCGAGGCGGAAGAGGGGGACGGACACTGGAACGGTGCAAGCTGCCGGCGGCCTCGACGAACGACTGCTGCATGCTGCACGGTTTGGAAGCAAACGCAGGCCGCTACGGCTATACGCACGCCCGCCCTGGCCGGGCGCACGCTCTGCGATTTCGAACGGGGAGGAGCCCGCCATGTTTTCCCGCAAGGCTCGCAGAATGACGGCGCATGAAACAACGCGGAAAAAAAGGGGGCAGTTCACCGCGAGTGAACGGTTAACGGACTTCTCGAACTCCGCAGGCGCGTTCGGGAAGGAGAGCCGACACGCGACCGAAAGCTTTCGAGAGAGACGGCATGCGCCCCTGTGTGCTTTCTGGGAATGGCATCTTTTTTTCATGGTCGGGCACGCCCACCACGCCCCAACCTTGTTCATCGCTCGGACACGGTCGCCGCTCATAAAGGCGCCTTCCGGGCTCCCCTTATTACATCTTCCGTACTTCAAGCAGAGAGAAAGAAAGAAGAAAAAGAAAACATCGCTCTTCGATGGTTACTGAGTGACCGATCAGTCAATATACGCGATGGTAGATGTATACATTGAACGATAGGCTAAGCATATGTACGTCACCGCGTTAATTGATCGATGGATATCGAAGTGCATGATCAGAGCATGCGCTGATCGATCAAGATTTATACGTGGCACACCACGAATCAGACATCGCACAATGCGCACTGATGCTGTCTCCGAAACGAGGCCATCAATATAGCAGAACACCAAGAGGGAACGAGGATACGAAAGAAATGAACGCGCGGCCCGACTGCGCGTCATTCGCTTAGATGCGCGCCTATAGTACACCAGACACAAAAACAGCAACCAGGCGATGGTCTTTGAAGACTGCCAAATCCCGGGAAAGGGCCCTAATGACGCATCATGTGGGAAAAGAATCCGCATTACGAGACGCCTGATTTCATATACACGCTACCGCATCTCCTACAGAAAACTGCGCGACCATGCCACAGCCCTTTCCAATCCAATTACGCAAACCGCGTGTCGTGATACCTATAACTGGTGGATCCGAACGAAAGCGGCACACGCACGCGGTGTGTAATAACCACGGCTCGGATGCATGTAGATGGTGTGATACAGAGGTGTGCTTTGCAATTGCGGACCACAGGCCTTTTTTTCTTCGCACGCCGTCATCTATACAGGGCGCCGCGTCAGAGCTGTAGATAACCATTGTCGGCCGCATCCAGCTGGGTACGCGCGCAGCTTGCAGCGGCGAGAGCGCAGTCACGGAGAGTCCATCATCACGGGACGGAGTCGTTCCTCAATCGCACTAAAGACGACGGCGACGCGGAAAAGAATCGGCGACGACCGAGTGACGGGTGGTCGTTCGCAAACGTCCACGACGAGCGGTCCACGGACGGCGAGACCCCACATTAATACGCATTCGACCGCTCGCATCTTGCGTAGCCGCGAATCGCCACTCGCAAATGACGCTCCCATCAGAGCCCGTCACGCAAGCGTTCCAGAAACATGGGTGCAGTGGTGCGCATATATATATATATATATATATATATATATATATATATATATATATACGGCGACTCGTTCCAGAACGCTTACACGAAGGGACGTCGCGTTTCTCGCTAGTTTACAGTGAAGTTTTAAGTATATACTGTACGATACTGCATGGTGCGTCTCAGAGGTCGGTCTGCTATGCCAACGCCTCCTAGATATAGCAGGCCTGTGAATTCTGCTTGATGACGCCATGCTACCTGGACCGAAATTTCTACCACAAGCCCGGCGTGACGAAAGCGGTGACGTCAAAATCACCGCGGCTTACTCGGGTGCATCCTCATTAGGTTCTACGGCAGTCTGTCAAGGTAGCATGACGTCATGCGTCGAAGTGCACAAGCCATGTGCTATTTATAGGAAGCGTTGGCTATACATGGTTAGTAAGGGAGCACGGTTCGTGCATTGCTGGTGGACCTTTTAGCACATATCTGGCATCGAGGCAAACCACATACGGGTAAAGTCACAGGAAAATGGAACGAGCCGCAGTCCTCAATTTCACCACGCCGCGCTCACCGAACGGCTTGTCGGTGTCACGTGGTTTCACTTCTATAACTTTACATATACGGTTAGTGCTGATCTCAGGTGGCGTTTCGAATTATTCGTACGTATACGTTGCCCATGACCGAAGAACTGAAATTCCGGCTAGCTGGTATAGATTCACTGCACTGTCTTATATAGGCGCCAAGCAAGAACACAAAAGATGAGGAAGGACATGATCGGCGAGGAGCACCGCTATCCGACCACCCCTTTATATTCTTGCTTGGTGGCCCAGACACCACGATGAATCTGAGGAAGAACAGTTCAGAAGGACACCTGGAGGAACTTCTATCGCTCGACAACACACACACACACACACACACACACACACACACACACACACACACACACACACACACACACACACACACACACACACACACACACACACACACACACACACACACACACACACACATTTTGTATAGTACAACACCGTTTCCTCGAGCTCAAACACGGCGCACACCGAATGCAGGTTTGCTTAAGAGACAGACGTCTGTGTTTGCCACCATCACGTTTCTCAAAGGTTAAAAATTAACATATAAACCTCGCAGCAGACCGTCTCAGGGCGGTCAGGGCATGCGCACGACGTGTTGCGGTCAAAAAAACGTGCCGCCGCGACCAGGAGGCGGCGGCGGCTGAAGTTTTCACTCGACGTCCCAATTGATCGGCGCTCGCGTTCTCCAACTGAAGGACACGCGGCGTTCGTATAAATGCGCAATGACGTTCACCGATGAATGAGACGAGAGAAATATCCATTAGGTCGCGGCATCAAGCGCGCTGCCCCCGGAGGGCGCCTATACGCTGTGCTCAATCTGCCAAATGGACCGCAAAGTGCAGCGCGTGGCCGCCGCAATGCGGGAACGCAATCCTGTCAAGGCCGCTGCACTGGACGAAAATGCTGCGCGCGCACATAGAGCGGGGTTTCACAAGCGAGACACCTGTACGTCAGGAACAAGAAGCAAAGCCAGTGTTCTGTCAAACACACGTTCGCTCTTCTCTCTTGTTCTTGCGCAGTGCAGAGAAGAAATGTATACAAGCATCGAAGGTAACACCGTAAGCGCAGTAACCTTTATAAACGTTAACATTTTCTCGCTTCTGCAAATACGCCAGCACCACTCGTACTAAATAATGACAATATGAGGCTTACAGTACTGTGGGGCCTAGAGTTTATACATCCATAGGAGTAAAATCTACAGTAGCCAACCAGTAGATCATTAATTATAGCTACTATAACTTTACGTGTGTTGTCTGACACAAGTTCAAAGGTGAATCCCGACACAAACTCTCAACTGGACCTACAGTGCCTCCAGGCTGTTCTTTTCTCGCTTCGAAGTGGTCAGCCATCTAACTACAACCTATACACCATCCGTGCGGCGACCGGCCGCAACAATAGCTGGTCGATCGGTTCCACACACACGCTCAGAGAACTACGCCGTTCCCACCTGTACGCCCCTCTCCTAAATGTCGCGCAAACAAACTTCACCGGCTCGCTAAAAATAATCTCCTCGGAACCCGAAGGAAAAACAGCTTTGTCAACGACACACACAATATGGAGACGTAGCGCGAAGCATATCCCTGTGGAATCCGTCTCGCCCGCCACAGGGGTCCGTCCCCGTTCAGCCTCGTAGCTTCGTTTTGCCTACTTTCTCGAGAGCCACAGCGACCTCCTGCCTCGGCTCAAAAAGAAAAACCGTTCCAGCCTTCTTGGTTCGCGACCCCAAACACGGCCCTCGATCGGTTTCACCGTTTGCCCCGTCACGGTGCAGCGGGTCAGCAGCGCTCGATACCCGCAACGTGGCCGCATACGTCGTCGCTGCCGACGCCAGGGAGCAACAGCAACGCATAGAGGAACGCCTGCTGTTCAGCGGCGAAGCGAAAGCGGCCCCGACCCTCGCGCTGCAGAGGTCCCCGTGGGGCGGCAACAGCTGTCCCGAGCGGCTGATGTCTTTCTTGCCTCTTTTGTTGCGCGCTAAGCGAGACACACGCAAGCCGGCGCCCGCCGCCGCAGCCTAATATCCAGAAAATGATATCAGCGCGGATCCCTGCCGCTTCGCGGCCCGCGTATCTAGCATACCAAAGGCAAAGCAACGCTCGAGAAAGCGAACTCAACAAAAAGCACCGTTGGATGAAGGGAGTTTTCCCCCTTATGAAAAAGCAGCGCTCGCGCGAACACAGAAAGCTTAACGACCAGAACACGGTATACGTGAAAAAAAAAAAAAAAAAAAAAAGGAAGAAAAAGTAATCTAAAGCAAGCCGGTAGTATGTATACAGTGCGCATCTGTCTTGGCGTTTCGTCGTCCCAGCGCCCTGGTTTCCCAACGATATGCCGCTATTGTCAAGTTTCCATACCCAGGCTTCTTTTCTTCCCTCTCCAGGATCCGTGTCACTTGCATCTCCGCCCTTCTCGGCGCATAAACTAAGCCCGCGAGCAGCGCACACAGCTCACGAGTAGTACACTCCCCCGATTAAACAACGTTTCTCTTTTAGTGTCCCTTTATAAGGCCACGCACACTCGCTCACGGCTCATATAACGGCGTACCATCCACACCAAGCTTGGCTCCTCTGACCAACCCGGCCATGCAGGTAGACGTGTTTCAAGTGAACGAAGTGCGCGTCGACGCCAAGACGCATTCACGCAGCAGGTCGCGCGGACGGCAGCATGACGCAAACGGGTCGTCGAAAGCGCGCGACTCGGACACTTCGCAGTGGAAACTCCACGCCGCGCCGCCCTTCCATCTTCCACACGTCGTTGCACGGCGTGCGCTCTAAAGCAGAATGTATACACAAACATCGTGCCTTGCACTAATGCCACACTGCGTTTGTCAAAAGTGTCGGGGCAATTAAGGGCAGACACATTACGTCTCCGTCGGTAGCAGCGGAGAAACAACGAAGAAAGCGCTTTCGCAATGATGACAAGGCGCTCACCTGCAGGCTCCACTATTATAACCTGCGCCCAAATGTCCCTCAATTCGTTTCCGTGCCGCGCGCGACGTAGCCACGCCCATCGCCGAGCGCGCTCCGGGCTTTCGAGTGCAATTGAGGACAAGCGCTGCGCAGAGGATCGAGAAGCCGTTCTCCAGCTGCCCGCACGCGCTCAAATCGGCGAACCGTAAAGCAAATTGCATGCCCGTCGAACACTGTCATCGAGTCGCCCGAGCGTTACACACGTCGGCAGCCCCGGTTTAGTAGCGGTACATTCATAATATATGCAACACCTCGATGACGTAATGCGTTCTCCTAACGCGTTCCGCGAGAGGCGAGCCGACTGCAACATGACCGAGAGGCGAGCAAAACCACCACCTTTTA
The DNA here is from genome assembly GCF_013339745.2 of Dermacentor silvarum. Lineage (NCBI taxonomy): Eukaryota > Metazoa > Arthropoda > Arachnida > Ixodida > Ixodidae > Dermacentor > Dermacentor silvarum. The sequence goes on from NC_051155.1 coordinate 147,979,256, forward strand.
AGGATGTCCGGAAGTTAAGTACTCGCATTAACTCTCTCGTAATACGCGGAATTGCAAATCGATTTCGGCGATATCAAACATTAACTCGCGCTATACGAAGGTGGACCATCTTTACGGCGTCGTAAAATTATATGCGGTCCGTTATATACTCTTTCCTATAGGTACCCGCAAACGCTTTTGTACAGCCTCTGAAAATTTCGGCAGGAACACCGGTATAGAATGAGCATGACGCGATAGATATTGTCGATCTGCGGAGGGGTTTGTATATACAGCTGGGAAGCGACGAGAGCGCATTCACATGCCTATCGGGAATCTGTCGCACCATTTCAAGTGTCCTCTGCGGTCTGCATATAAAGCATTATCACCGCGCGCGACCATCGGCACGACAGAGGCTGTCATCTCCCATATCTCTAAAATAAAGTTCGGCTTATCCGAGCCCACAATCTCCGCATTACCCGTGCGTTGACGTATACCACTTGTGTTACGACGGCGGCGCCTGTTACCACGTCTAGATGTTTGGGTATTTATGTGCGTGTATACAGTATTTATAACCGTGGGAGTGTTGCCGCGGTGTCACTCAAGGCCGTGCCGGCGGACGTGGAACATCCTTTTGACCGATGGCGTCATTAGAACGTGAACAGCTGCTGACCAGTGAACCCTCGTATCCACCAGTCGCATCCCGCCCGCCCGCGGCTTTTCTTTTCTTTCTTCTTTTTTTTTTTGTCCACTTTCATTTACCTTTATCTTAACATTTCTGCACTTCAATTAAAGAAAGAAAACTTCAAACAACTTGATTATCTGTTGGCTGGTTGTGATTAACAAAAATCAGGTCCCTCGGTTTCCCTTCTCATACACCAGCGAGTAATTTACATGCATACTCTTCGGTAGCGAATTATGATGTCCTGTCGACGAAATGGTTCAAAGTTAAATTAAGCTTATATTCCAAGGCACTGCAGACTCCACTGAACTTGATGCAATAGGATGATGCTATATTTATACATTTTATAGTCGGCACTCATAACTATATACAGAGTATTTTAAGAGTAATTATATATTGATATAGTGCACAGTCAGTCATGTCGCCCCCCCCCCCCCTTTTTTTTTTAATTTTGATAAAAAGAAATGGCTCACCGGTTCAAAGCGCATCAACAATTTAGTCAACGACAGCAGGCATACGAGATAGGTAAAAAAAATGTGGTTATCCTACTTATATAGGAAGCGGTATTAGAACACGACAGTGAAACGGTCTTCACAGAAAGTAGTGTAATGTTTATTGCACATGATATTAGTCTATTGGGTTTTGTGCTTTCCTAAGCGCCTTAGGCGTGATGCACCCACGTGACGCCTTGTGGTACGTCTCCTACATCCGACTAACAACGTCGATGAACATGAGCAACGTCGTGCATTTGGAAGCTGCCTACGCTGCACACGCTAGCACAACGCGAAAGTACGAAGCACGTAATGACCACACTAATACCACGCGACAAGGACAAAGAAAGTAACTTGACGTCACAGAGGTAGTCAAATCAGATGCATACAGCGCGTCGTAATTGCAGCCTCCCGCGATCAACTCAGAAAAATTTTCAGAGCTAATTGCGGATTGGCCACGCTCCGCTGTGCTGACGTACGTGAACGACACCTAGGTGGCGTTGTAGTGAAATTCTTGATGCCAGCGTCCATTCGAATGCTGCATCGAGGCGTCGTAAGTGCTTGAGACACGAAGCGTTCACTGTCGGTGCGCGTTAGTTAGTAATGCAGTACTTCTCTTTTCTGCTCGTTAGGCGCGGGCACGCCCCGATCAAGACGCGGGTACACGGAGGCGGGTTAGATATATAAGGCGCGTCTGAAGGAAACGCAACACGTCAAGCATTCCCGTCAAACATAGGTAAAGCATGCCTCCAGCAAAGCGGTCGTGTGTAGGAATACTCGGCGCGCTCATGAACTGAAATGCACCCACTTTATGTACACGTAAATACACGTACAATTGCCGCGCGACTGGCCACTCGAGGCACTTTGCGTGCATTCGCGGTCTGCTTTCACGCTCGCAAAAACACTTTTATGTAGCACATATTGAGCACCCGAAAGCTGTATCGGTAGTTGCTCATGTTGCTTTACAATATTCTCATTGACACTTTTCATCTAATTATAATACTTAAGAAGTTGATTAATTGCGACTAAGTATCTAATTAGGCGGAATGCAAAATATACTGCGTATCTCCAAGCGACGGCAAAAAGCATTACATTGATCCTGTCCAGCTACGTGTCATTTGCATATTTTTGAATTGTGGGGTTTGAATGCCAAAACCACGATCTGATTATGAGGCACGCCGTAGTGGGGGACTCCGGGAATTTGGACCACCTGAGGTTCTTTAACGTGCACCTAAATTTAAGCACAGGGGTGTTTTCGCATTTCGCCCCCATCGAAATGCGGCCGCCGTGGCCGGGATTCGATCCCGCGACCTCGTGCTTAGCAGCCCAACACCATATCCACTAAGCAACCACGGCGGGTCATTTGCATATTTTAAAATCTTGCTGCATGATAGTTGATAGTATGGCTGAGGGCGACGCAGAGATTTCTGTAAACTGTGCCGGCACTGCACCAACCCGTGCGTGTGAGAGCGCAAGAGCTTACTGTTAGAACTAAATCATTCTAGTTTTACGTGCCCAATAAATACCACGATCTGATTACGTGGTGGGGGACTCCGGGTTAATTTTGACTACATGGGGTTCCTTAACGGGCACCTAAATCGCACGAGCGTTTTAGCTTTTCCCTTCAAGAAGCGTAAAAAGTTGTCGCGCGACTAACCGCATAAAAAAAAAAAAAAAATGACCACTTCGCTCGGCGAAACCCGTGCCCACTGAGAAGACGAGGAGGACAGCGGGTATAAGCAGAATAAGAAACCGCTTTTCAACCAACGTGGGATCCGGCACGAAGAGACGACGACGACGACCGCCGCATGAGCGGCTTCTTTCAGTGGATTCCCGGAAGAAACACTGGCCTCGAAACGCTTCAAGCTTCCACGGGACGCGCGATGGCGAGCGAAGCGAGGACGCCCCTGAAGCCTCACACAGAGGCAGCTGTATCGTATCGCACCGTGAGCAGCGCTGAACCCTAGACAGAGTTTGAAGGACGACACGCGAACAAAGGAGGCGGCGTGTCCCGACGCACTCTTCCCCCCCTTGCCGCTGTATTTTCATTTTTCGGTTTCGCCCTTCGCTGCATTCGCTCTTAGCGCTCGCCAAATGAGGGAGCCACAAACCATCACTAGGGAGTTCTAGATTTTGCGTACGCAAACCGGGTTTGAGTTACTCAAAGGGACCTTGCGTATACGCAAAGTGACGCGCCAGGCTTGCGTTATTTTGCGCTCCTTTGGGGTTCTCTTGTAAGCTAGGTCTAAAGCCAGATCTAAAGCCAGGTCTAAAGCCAGATCTAAAGCCAGGTATTGTAAGCCAGATCTAAAGCTTCCTAGAATAAAGAATACTACCACCTAGGGTAAACAGGGTCCTGACTCGGACTACCGTTTCAGAAAATAAAGGTGTATTTCTCTCTCTCTCTCTCTCTCTCTAATATCTCGGCTATGCGAAATGACAAGCAATGCAGCCAGAGAAAGCATAGGGGAAGTTAACTGTTACCTTTAATTGGTGTGTAGAAGTAATCAGGTCAATGGAAATGAAAGTGGACGAAAAGATTACTAGCCGCAGGTGGGGACCGAAGGACAAGTCTGCCGAGCTGTAACAGTAATGAAACGAAAAGGTCCCTACGTGCGTCACGCACCGTCAACACAAAGCATGTGCCTTTCTGAGCGAATGATAAAGACAAGAAGAGAAAAAAGAAAGAAAGTCCCAGACTATATATCCACTATGATTCCCTTAACTCAACTACATACTACGAACAATCGTCGTCGGAGAACCTAAACTTCAGTGTCCCGGTGTTACCGGGTGCGCGTTCCTGAGCGAGAGCAGAACGCGCGCATGCGCAGCACTTATAAACGTGTGTCGCCAAATATACATACATACGGTACATTTTCGGAGGTAACACTCATCATGCTCAATTGCGTTGACGCACTATACGCAATCCGCCCCGACGAATTACCCAGAAAAATTACCCAGCTGTTTGTTTGTTTGTTTGAGAGTGAGTGAGTGAGTGAGTGAGTGAGTGAGTGAGTGAGTGAGTGAGTGAGTGAGTGAGTGAGTGAGTGAGTGAGTGAGTGAGTGAGTGAGTGAGTGAGTGAGTGAGTGAGTGAGTGAGTGAGCGTTCGAATAGCGTCACCATTCTACTGTTTCCGCTATTGATACCTACAGCGCACACGCGGTGTCTACTTTTCGCCTGTGCATTTGGAGGTAAGCGGTAACGGCAACACGGAACGTTACACTGCCGAGCCAGTTTGCGACACAACCGCCAGCAGCGGCTGGAGAAACGACTACCGTTGTCTCGACAATCACTGGCGTTCAAGGTATATACTCGTAAAACTATTTTTATACATATATTTTTTTTCGTCCCCGGAAATCGTTCCCTTTGTCGGCGGTACCGACGAGGTCAAGCGATCCGTTCGAATTGTTACGCTTAACTGCAACAACCATGCATCGCTGCACCGTTAGGCCAGTTTCTTCATTTGAAGGAAGAAAGCAAAAAGGCGGCAGAACTCGACCCACTAATACAGCAGGAAAGACCAATGCCCGTACCTTTGACGATGGCCTTGGCTGCCTCGCTGTAGACCTTCTCTTGCGTGGCGTTCGGCTTGAACACCTTGTCGTACACGTACACCTTGCCCTGCAGGATAAGCACAATATAAATAAAGGAACGTCATTTTCGGTCCTGACACAGGAACACGTTGCGCAATACGAGAGAAATGACTGATGTCGCGTCATGCACGCCCACCGCTGCAAATCAATCGTCCACTGTTGTGAGGACACGTACACAGAGTTCTCGCGGCTCATCGCACTTTTGATGCCAACGAATATCGACGGGAAAGACGAGAAGGCACAGCGCTTCAGAAGTTTGACAACGCTGCAAAGCATAACCTATGACACACATACCACACGCATAACCAAAGTCGTTATACAAAACGGGGCCCTGAGAATTAGGTATTTGCCGCTACGAATGTTCCGGCCGAGCACATGTTATGGGTCAATGTTCTGCTCGGGTGCTACCCGAAGACCTGCGCCAGACTCTGGCTGCTCCCAGTGCGCCAGATGCCACCCATCACCAATTCACCACCGGGGAGATCCGCCTCGACAAACAAAGACGACTCGGACTATACAGTCGTCATACGATAAAGTTACATTCTACTTCTTCATAGACAGCTTACGAGTTTCTTCGCTGCTCGCTTGACGCGTTTCTCATCTGGTTATGGCTGCGCAATTTTAGTTGTCCCATTTGTCTTGTCTCGTTTCCTAAACTTTGGCTCATACCCACTACGGGGGATTGACCAAGAAGCAGGCGGTTTCAACTTTATGTCCACTGGTCCATATACGTCCGCCCTTTCCGTTAAGTCGTCGTCGTCAGGCCACCTCTAGTTGTTCCTTCAAAACAAGGCACGTACCCACATGGAGAATGGGCCAAGAATCGGGCAGTTTTACGTAGTTAACAGCTAATAATAAAGCATCGCCATCTTGAGCTTAGCAAAGAAGCTGTTCCTCAGCAGATATGGCAGCTTCCACTGTGAGCTCGCCATACCGCTGTCGCAGTAGACGAGTTCCGAGCCAGAATAATAGCTGAAGATGTGCTCCTTTATTTTTAGCAACGCTTAAAAAGCACTAAGTTCGAGAGAGCAATTACGGAAATTGTGTAAGTGAGTCTTATACCCCTGTCAAGCGGGCAAGTTAAGTGCACTTAGGGAGAGCGTCACTCGGTTTAAGTGCACTTTGCCAAATCTAAACGTCGCAAATGGAGTGTCACTCGCTCCAGAGTGTGCTCCGGTCGAAGTGCGTTCACGGAACGCACTTTGCTGGCCGAGTGCGTAGCCTCGTCGCCAGCGGTTTCGATGGTATAAAATGTAATGCATAAAAAAGGATACAGAAGTTCATTTTAGTGGTTGAACAGCTCTTGCGCACAAAAATAGCCTAAAACGCGTTCATATTCTGTTCGAGCAGGATCAAATGCCGCCTCATCGCACACCGCTGTGTCGTTCTGGATTGGCTAGGCATTTTTCTTGGCCGGCATTGACTTGCCACACTCTTAAATAAAAAATATTTTCGTTTTTTGTTGAAAAAAGCATAGATTAAGTTTGTTTTAATTAATCATACAACGTAAGACAATCACTTTTTAGAAGTACTTTTCTTTTTAATCTACATTTTCACGAAACGCGCTCGTAGTCTGTCGCCATTTTTTTGCTGCGAGTGCGCTGTTTTCCCGTTTAGAACCGCGTAGCCGAAAGTGTCACTCAAGATCCCGAAGTGCACTCCCCGTAAGTGCACTTAACTTGCCCGCTTGACAGGGGTATTAAACGTCGCATACGCCGAGCACGACCGTTATATGGCGACAAGTATGTATACACACTCTAAATGGCTAGCGCCAGTAATAGCGCGAAGCGAATGCACATCGCAGCACCAACATTTAGCATGGTACAGAGGAAAATAAAGGGGGGGGGGGGGGGAAGGGAAAGGACGCAGTGAACGGAGCCGGAAGTTCCGTACGGACTTCCGGCAGACAATTTCGCGGCTAAACAATAGTCGATCTCGATATCTGTTTTCCTGCGCACATACCATTGACTACGTCGGCGGTTATGGGCAGCCTAATGGTTCCGGAAGACTTGCGGTTGCGTGTCTCGGGTAATTGAATTTGCCGAGGGAGAAAAAAAAAACGCTTTTCACCCAGGACTATACTTTCGACGAATCACTCTCTCGAGGACACCCCTTGCATGCATGATTTGGCGAAGCCATTGAAGGGGGGTGCCTTCGTCGCACCATTGAGGCGTTGCGCAGGACGCTGACGCACAGGAACGAAAGTATCTCCGAAACCGATCGACCGAGAATGCGGGCCTGTGAATGCCACACGCTCAAATTCAAGAAAGGAAACGCGGCTCGAGCCTTAAGCTCGTGTGTGTATACCATTTCTCTTTTCTTTCAGATAGATTTCTTCCTTTTTAATACAGTGCAAATCAGCCTGTTTGTTTATAACCTTTTTTGATTGTTCATAACCAACGTGCACCTCCTAAAATTGTGACGTCACCACGGAAAACCGACAGTGGCGGAAGGTGAGTGTCACCTATCTTCTAAAGGTATAGGTTCTTCCAGTGGCAGCGTATACATATAGGCCTTCCCGGATAACGTCACGGACAGAGCGCGCACAGATGCCCTCTGCTATCTAAAGGATATGTTGGGACAAAACGGCCAGCGCGTGTCGTCCAACTCGGGCTGCTTCGTCCGAGCTGATGATTCACGCATTCGTGCGAAAGGATTCCGACGCTGACGCACGCGCGGCCGCGTCGCACCGGACCCGAGATTCCGCCGACGCTCGACGCGTTCAGGCAGACTCGCTCCACTTGTTCGCGGATATTGTAAAAGCAGGGCTCGACTTCACGCGCCAGCGGAAACTACGGGTCGGGGAAGAAAAAAAAAAAAACAATTACGCGCCAATCAGCGCGTGCGAAGCTTCACAATTTCCTAACCAGAGCAGGTCACTTACGCTGTCTGCGTACGCTATTAAGAAGAGAAAGAAAAATATAACTGTACAGCATATCCCCCGCCCCCCATGGTTCCCGTATTCCATCTCTTATTCCCCACACTTTCACTTTATTTCTTTCCGCACCGGTTACTGGGCCGGACTTCACAAAAGCCGGACGAATATACTGGAGACACTGTATATACAAACACTCGAGGTGACCTATATATATGCCGCAGCACGCACGCACCTTTAACTATGCACCAACGCTGAGCGCTCAAGCAGTTAGCACGAACACGTTCCCCCATTTCATACTGATGTTTGTTTTTCGCTCGCGTGAATGTTCAGCGCGACGCTTTCGGGGGCAGCCAATAACAACGCGCTGTTAATCCGGCGCCTCCACCACCCCCGCCCACATAATTCTTAGTGCGGATTGCCCTAAAAAAAATTCAAACACGAGGGATGCCAATAAATAACAAGCTGGGCGGCAAATTCCTGCACCAACACGTCGTTCCGTCCAGAACAACGGCACAGCAACACGCGAGGACCTCGAGTCTCTTCCCGCTCCCATTCCGGCTCCTATAGCTGTACGCACGCAGGCGCCAATGCAAAGCAAGGCCAACGTCTGCCTTACTTCCTGTTGTTAGCACAGGCAGCAAGAACAGAGGAAGTGCAAGACGCAGAGGGGGACTATTGCGACAGACTGCGTGCAATGCTCGCATTCGCGTGGAGTTACACCCGTAGTGAAGAGAAACAATATACTTCAGCCTGCGTAAATCAACCATTCTTTCGAAACTCCCTGTCTTCGTTAATTTCACGGTTACAGCTTGGTTATTAATGAAGGAGAAAAGGCAGGCCACAAGAAAGTTTCCCAATTTTGCGCCGGAACCCCAGCGCCGGTGCGTCAGTGCGACGTCAAGAATTTTAAAGTATTTTTCGATTTTGGCACTGTTCTGTCTCCGTAAAAGCTTTTAAGCCCTTACGTAAACGTCACTGACACTTGCTAAGCTTAGTCTCTCTCTTTAGTGTCTCTTTAAGGCTCGTCTTTCTTTCGTCCTTCGGCATGCGGAGACAGAAGCATAATCGTCTAGGCCGTCTTATGTACCTCGACCAAGAATCCACGGCTATCGCCGATGAAAAAAGAGGGGGAAGGAGGGGGTGAGAACGCGAGAGAACCTACATCCTTCGCAGAACGGGTTTACATTCGCGTTCGGCATACACAATAGGGAACCACTCGGTGCCAATCGCCGCACGCGGTTGCGTCGACGCCGGCGACGTCACGCGTCGCTCGAGGTTATGCAAACGGCGAACTGCTGCGCCATACAAACCGACATTGTGCAGGCCGCCGTGACGACCGACCGCGGCAACATTTATTCGGTGGCCGTATAAAGCAGAGAGACCGCGATCAGCCCGAGACCAAGCAGTTGCTGCTGTTGCCCTCAGGAGCAGTGGCACGTATACCCACTGTGAAGCGATCGCGCCGAAGGCCGTCCACGTAAATTCGCGGTTGTGTGCCCCGCGAAGTGTACGCTATAACAAAGGACTCGAAGAGTTGCGCGATCGACCCGGCGTTCAGTTGATGCACGTGGTGCTTCACTCAGCGCGTGGGTGGCCTTGAACATCTAATCACGCAACGCTTAAGACCGTAATACAAGCGGCCCACACGTAGACGCGGGACATTCGCCAAGTCTCAAAAAGAAAGCCCTAACTGGCATTATTTGCTAGAATGACGTCCCTTCACGAGGCCGACACGGCAAACAACTTAAGAAACAGCAGACGCAAACCGGATTCCGTATTATGTGCTGAAGTGGCACTGCACATAAGCTACGCTCACATGAACCCGATGAAGTCGGGTCGACTCGGCTCGTCGGGCCGTAATCCAGTCATCGAGTTCGTGCATACATAAGCTTTAGCGGGTAGGACCAGGTGGGGACGAGCGGGCGTCGAGAAGAGTTTTGTCAACCCGGAAACAAGAGGGCTGGTGGACTCGCCCAGCCCAAGCTTGACAAGGTCGGGACGGGTCAACTCGACAGACTCGGCAAACGAAGCTACGCGCACGCAGACAACCCTGTAACTATTTCTTCATGCGCAGGTTCGATAGCGATCGATAAACTTTTAGCGCGCTAGCACGATCCCACCGAGTCGGCTTCGGTTCACTTCTCCCGTTGCACGAACGCCGCCGCGCCAATCTCGCGGCCGCCAACAAATGAGCGCGCGTCAAGGTGAAGGACGCGCAGCGCCCGGGAACGTGCCACACCCTGCTCGCATGAGGAGGAGGCATCGACGAGCCGCGCCGCTGCTATATAACAACGCGTTCACACGGGAAGGTGCACCATCATGCGCGTGGGCCGGAGGTCTATAAACCCGCGCCGACAGCATCGCGCGAGAACGCGCGTAAACAGGTTGCGCAACCTTTGAAGCGGCGTGCAACCTGGAGGCGAACACGTGCAGCGGCAAGCCAGGCAGGCCGAGGCGGAAGGGGCCGCGAGGATCCCGCCCGGAGTTACCAACAGAGCCCCCTCCCTCCGTGTTTCCGCTCTTCAGCCACCTCTGAGGGCAACGGGGGGGACGACAATGCGGCCATGCCGGAAGCGATGACCGCGGGTTCGCTTCCCCTTGCCGCCTCATCAACGGGCCGCTCCCCATCATTTTTTTTTTTTTTTTTTTTTTGGAATGCGGCTGAGCGTCATATCTCGGCGCGCTGCAGCCGTCCACTGCGGCGAGTGACGGCGTTGATCGAACGGACGCTCGACCTACCATAGCGCGTTGTATACTGAGAAAGGAAAGAAGCAACAACGTAACCGGGCTGTGCTGGGAGAGAGAGACGGAGCAGCGGTGTCTTCACTGATCCCGAGTCGTTACTCGAGGCCTCTTTCTCTATCCGTGATCAGTGACACAGCGTCGCTGGGCCATGCAACTCCGGGAAAGCTCCCGAGGCTACTAGCAACATATCAACGTGTTTTGCAACGTGCGATACGACGTTGTCTTCGCCGCCCCCAATCGCCGTAGTAAATGCAGAGATTTGTAAGCGCATTCTTGATACGGTGGATTTCCGCACCGTTTCACCGAAGAATACAAGGAGGAGAACGCGATATACGCACGCTTGTTTCATGCATGTATGCTTCCCAAAGTGTGTATACCAGAATCAATTTTAAAAAGTTATTCAAGCTCCTGCGCCAATGAACAGTTAGGTTACAACGATATCTGTGGCGCACTAGGAAATTATATATACACTTATTCCGTATGATATGAGGCATCCACCTGTACAAAGCATTACACTGTCCTAGCGGAACGCTGGGCCAAGGCAGTATTAAACGAGCACGAAAGGCCACCAGTCTGGGCAAGAAAGGAAACGGCCTAATCATTTATTGGCTTTTATTTGCTACTGTGTGACATGCAGTCCTCTATAAAACAAATAATCGTCGCAGAAGTAAATATGCACGGCTTGATACTGAAGCATATACCACATGAAAAAGAATGCAGAGCGTGTGTCTTAGCAAATCATTTCTGTAGTCTTTCAGGACAAATACAGTATGGGCGATAATGCAACTCCCGTCTCGTCAATTTTTGTTGTTTTCCTTCACTTGGATATATGTGGCGGGGCCAAGCTGCACCAAGCGCGTGCACTGTACACGTATAATTTCCTGTATTACTACATTCGCTGTCTCTCCAGTGTAAAGTTCACTTGAGAGTCCGCGCCCTCCATTGTGGCTAGGCGCTGTGCAGTTTGTTTGCAGACGAGCCAATCGTCACCTAGGGGGCGCTTCTGTTGCTTCTGCGCCCGGTCGTGCTTCTGCTTAACACGTGTTTGACGGGAGGTCGAGTGGTTCACTCTACTTGCTCCGGCGGCAATCTTTTACCGCCAGCCATCACATCAGCCAACGTGCGGGCAAGCGATGGCACAAACGGAAGCGGCGTGCTCTAATGCATACACGACAAACACCGGCGATGCCGCCGCTCAAGTAACACGCAAAGAAGACGTGCGCGCGAAACACGCCCTTGCCATCTCACAATAACACGCGAGCGGCGAAAAAAAAAAAAAAAGAAAAAGAAGCCATATGCAAGTGCGCACGCGGGGGACTTCCCACACGTACACGACGACATTGAGGGGAAGCTCGATCTGCAGCAGCGTCCATGCAGACATGCGGTCAGCACACGTACGCCAACTCATATACGTGCCGCCCTGAAATGCGTGCCCAAGTGCACGTAGTCAAGAACATTGCTCAGGGTATGGGGAAAAAAAAATCCCGCTGGTGGTTCGCGAATGCGACGCTGAGGACTTGTTAATAGCGCACGTGAGTGTGATGGGCCAATATAACGTGACGAGGATGCCTCTCGTTCGATTCCATTATACTTCAACTATCCACCATCCACCGTACTCGACAGGCCGATGTTGACGTTAACATACAGGTGGGAAGGAAGGAAGGGGGGTTCAGACTTTACGAAGCGCGAAAAAAAAAAAATGCAGCATTGGAATAGCATATATATATATATATATATATATATATATATATTGGCCTACGTTCACAAAACAGAAAACCATTTGATAAAGGCTTTAAATTCGAAGTCATGAACGCTTGTTTCGGCAATCTAGGCATTCTGAGTGTTTTCATTTTAAGAATAATTCCACTTCTGACGGTGCCAGGCGGTACTCACGTCATGTCGCATTCACATTGTCTTATTCACAGCCTCAACGAACCTAGTTATAGTAACATTGGCCTCAACTGTGCTGCTGGAGATGAGCGGATAGAGATAAAGCACCGCCAATTTCATCGTGCTGCAAGACAGTATAGCGGCCTCGATAACGTCAATGCATATTGTCCACCAGACCACGTTACCAGGTCGCGTTCACTGCCAATCTCGTAAACGTTACTTCCGCGATATAGTAAACGCCAGAGACAGTTGCTGTGGTTTTTGTATTAACGTGCTTCAACGCCTAAAAAGCACACCCTATACAGGAACTGTATACAAAACGAGCAAGACAAGTGTGAAAGCAACCAACTAATCCCCTTACCGCCTGTTTGCCGCTAACTATAAGTCCACCAAGGCTTTTCACCAAAATCGGCATGCGCTGTTTGTCCCAAAGTTCCCAACACCGCAGTTCACGTATATACTTGTACAAATAACGTAACTCCGAGGAACACACACTTAGGCGCGCATGCTTTGCTTTAGTATTTACAATGGCATTATCTCTACGCCAAATTACTATATGCAATGAAAACGCCGCCGAAGCTCTTCAAGGCGACGAACAACTCAAAAAAAAAAAGAAACAGGGAATCCCCTCTGGTTAAAGTATACACGGCAGCGGGGAACTCGGCAGCAAAGTGTGCGCGCCCGCTTCCCGAAATAGCCTCGGCGAAGGATCAAGAGAACGGAAGGACTGCAAAACAGAAAGACATCGAAAAGTGGCCCGCACTAACTCACAGGGTCGCAGTGTGGCGGGGGGGGGGGGGGGGGGGGGGGGGGGCCACGCGCTTCGCGCGTTCCCCGTGCTCATTCCAGGTATAACGAGCCCCCGACACACAACACACACACACACACACCACACACCACACACACACACACACACACACACACACACACACACACACACACACACACACACACACGCACGCGAAATGCTGTGAACTATATAGTAACAAATGTGAAGAGACGAACATACAGCGCAAGACTCGAAGGAGCCTCCGCATGGACCGACATTGAGGAAGCAAGCATTCAAGAGCCCAGAGTAAGCCGCAACAGCTGCAGCGGCACCGCGTGGAAGGTCACGCACACACACACAACACACACACACGGGCCACAAACGGAAAGCTCGCTCTTCTAAAAGGGGCAAGTTCAAGAGGGAGAAGGGTTGTGACAGGGGCGCGTGGAAGGAGCGACAAGCACCCGCCGTGCGTGTGTGCATCCACAGCGTCGGGCTCCGACGGCAGCTGCAGCGCGCGTTAGGGCCCCGGGGGCAGGAACCTTTTAAAGGAGTCGGGGCCCCGGAGTTGATGGCCTTCTTAGCGCGGGGCTGCGCAGCCGAAGGCTATACCGACGGCGCGAGACCGGAAATAGAAGCCGCCGCCCTTCTTTTGTGCGTCCCCCCCTTAGACCGCGCAGTCAAAGACGCGGTTATAATTCTACTGGCTGCGTGCCGCGTGCACTCCCTAGCTGTTGAGGAACTAAACATATATCGGGGACTCACGGGGCAGCGGCGTGTACTCTGCGAACAGCACGAGGAAGCCACGACCGGGTGCGCGGGCTATCCAGACATTTGCTCCAAATGATGTTTCACCGCGTGGGTCGAGTAAAGTCTAAAAAAAACTTGGAGTACGCTTAAGCTTCGCCTTTAAGAGTGGAGCGCGATAGCGTTATTGGGCGCCGTTGACGCCGACACCGTATTTTCTGCGACATGGGGCCCGATCAAAATTAAGAGAGGCTCGGTTTTCAACATTCCCCTCAATGATGCCTAGAACCAAAGTACAGCGAAACACCATCAGAGATGGAGGACGCGTAAGCTTCGCCTTTAAGAGTGGAACGCGATAGCATTCAAAGGTCCCTGGCTGCTTATCAGGCTGTTTTCTCGTATATTCAAATTCAATCCGACGCTTGTGGTTAGGTCGTACTTTACGATTTTGATGACGGATTTTACTTTGATAAATTCAATTTTTGTTCACTAACTCCTTGCGCCACGCGAAGGGCACGCCCGGTCAGGGTGGTTCGGGATGATGTGGTTCGGCGTGATTATTTCCGCCATACGCCTATGCTTAGCGCCAACACCGGATTTTCTGCGGCACGGGGCCCTTAACGCTATAGCGTTAAAATGAACGAGCGATGTATAATACGTCAACGGGACAGAGAGAGTCAGTACAGTCAAACCAAAAAAAGTTTACGGACCACGGGATCTCAGAAAACGTCAAATTTTCGAGCAGCCCCACAACCTATTCGCATTTACAGCATCTACCAGTATATGTGAACATTGTGATGTTCGGTTTTACTGACTACTATTGCAGGCTGCACGGAAATTGGATGTTTTCTGATATCCCGTGGTCCGTGAACTTTTTTGGTTGACGGGTACATACAGCTCTGTATGTACTATTAGCATGATATAAATTCAAACGCAAACAATTACGAAAACACTCCCATATGCGTTCTCCATTTCTATAGGTTCTCATACATTTCTAACAGCTGCCCAATTCAAACTCCAAAACACACACTTGGGACTGCTGCATGCCTACAGAAGCTAGCTGCAGAGCAAGCACACGTCGAACTAGCTCCCACGTAATTACGCGTAACAGGCGTCTGGATAAGTAGTTTCCTGCACGCGTTTCAATTTACGCTAATGGTATACGTGTGCGTCTCTCAGTGGTCATGCTGTCATGCGCTGCAAGTTATCATTAACCAAACAGCTAGCCCGACAATCTGTTCCAGTAATGCCTGGTTAGATTGCATAGAGACCGTGAAATGCACGTTAGGAGACACGCAATATCTCGAAGAAACGTGAACCACTTCTATACTTCGCGTTGGCCGACACGGCAGAACTGTTGGAGAAGGCGCGCTCGGCTTGAGCCGCGAACGACTGACTGCCCTTTCATAAAATGTCCAGAAAATAAGGCGATCCATTCTCCGAGTGTCGTGCGGTGAGCAGCAGGAATCGGGGAACTTGTGGCATGACTTGCGTTTGAGGCATCTTTTGTACAACGTATTTAGAACGCTAATCATCGTGCATACGTTGTAAATGTCGATTCCGCAGAATACCAAGGAAACACGATGGCCAAAACCAGCCGGGCGCGCTGGAAACGAGCAACGACGTCGTCCGTCAACGTCGATCGCGTGCGCGCGGAACACACGACAAGGCGAAACACGCAGGCAGGCCTCACAAGGAGATGGCTGCTGTTCAGACCTCCATCGGAGCCTCGATCCGACGAAGAGAAACGGCGAAGGTGTACGCATGACGTACTTGCACCGTTCTCCGGCTTCCATCAATCAGCGATCGGCTTAGCCAAGGGAGGCTGATTAGCGCTCGCTGCTTCGTTAATGGTCCCGTATACGCGCTACGCAGGTGCCCTCCGCTGAAGACGTCGCTCGTGGAGGGAAGCTAATGGGCGCGGAGCGCCACGCTCAATCACGCTCTCGCTCGGAGGCAAAGTCCCGACCGGCGCAGTCCCCCCCCCCCCCCCCCCCCCTTTCGCGCACTCTTATTCCATTTATTCCTGCTACCCAATAGACCGCGATCACGCTCCTTCAACGACGCCCATTCGCGTTACGATGCGCCTCGTAAACAAACTAATCGTAAACAACTAAACGAATAATTTCGTGGTCACTGGGACGTGGTTTCCGCGAGAACCGATGGAACTCGTAGAAACGCGTGTTCTCTGCACGGCCCCGTCCTTAAACGCGTAAAGATTGTTTTCCTTTATACCCCGATCAATTCCGACGACGCCTATATAACTTCTGCTCATTTCGGAGGCGAGCACAACCTGATAAACACAATGTTGACAAAGTAGAGCGCTCGCTTGAAAGGTAAGTAACGTCGCGGTCTTTCGGCGAGAAAGACGGCAAACCAACAGATGTAGCTGTTAAATTAAACATTAAGACATTACAACATAAAAGAAACAAAAAATGATGGCTGCTCGCAGAGATTGTTTTTCAAGCGCTGTGTTAGCACGAAATCCTCGCGACAGCGTTACGCCGCCGCGCCCGACTACCAAAATGTCAGACGGGCAATGTTAGCAGAAAGCGCGTTAACCAAGTGCATGTGAACCGTTTTTTAGCAAGCTCAATGAATTCTCGGCATAGCTACAGCGTTTACGTAAGTAATGTCCGCGGTTATAAGCCCACTTTCGGGGTCATAGAAGAGGACGCATCTACATGAACTATGCCTGCGGGCGACCTACTTTCGTCGACAGTCACCTCCAATTCACAAGCACCTTCGGGCTAAAAAAAAAAAAAAAAAAAAAGAAAAGGGGGGGGGGGGGGGTACTGCACGAAAAGACACGAGTCATCCGAAAAGCCAGACTAATGATCGACGCCGGCGCATCGGCTTTTCGCACCTGCAAGCGACGGTCTTCCTCGCCTCCAAATGAGGAAAACAAAAGAAAGAAAGAAAGAAAGAAAGAAGAAAGAAAGAAAGAAAGAAAGAAAGAAAGAAAGAAAGAAAGAAAGAAAGAAAGAAAGAAAGAAAGAAAGAAACAGGAACTCTCGGTCTGACGAAGTGTTCCTGCATGCAGCGCAGACCCCACCGGCTACCGCAGAGAACAAAATTCCGCCATTTACATTTGGCGGCACCGAATACGCAGCAGCGGCGCAGCTTGCATTCTCTGTCCGCAGAAGAAACGGTCAGGTATACGTAAATGGGCTCAAAAAGTTTGACATTTAGTATGGCGGAGCCTCCACGCGAGCTTCCAAGAATTCCGATATACGGTGACGTCACGGGGGTTACAGAGGCACGACCTTGGTACCGCACGTTCACCGTGCGCACGTTGTGGCCCAGAAGCGCTTTTATCTGCAGCCTTTATGTAAAATCGGCAGCCGGCAACGGATCTTGCGACATATCACGCACCAGATCTTTAACTGCTCAATGAAAGTGGTGCGCAGCGTACACGGAGGTAACTAAGGATCGCTTCAATTCGAAGAACACCGCCGAAGTTACCGAACAGACCAAAGGCGGCAGGGACATCGCCAAAACGAATGCAGAGAGACTTATGCAGCGCACCTCACAGGGAGTTTTAGAAATAGGGGACCAAAAGTTGGGGGACGCTATCGGCAAGGCGTACAAAAGAACGCAAAGAAACCAAGAAATATTTTGCTCAATGCCGCCTGGGGAAGCTATTTCTAAACCTTCCTAATCAACCCAAATTTACTCGCAGCCTAAGCGCGCAATAGGTGTAAATAATATTGGCCGGTCCTGAACGTGCCAGATGTGACGACAGAACGTCGTTGTGGAGGGGGCTTTTATATATAGCTTTGGCCATATTTACCATGTGTGAAGTCCGTCGAAGTGTCACCACACGAGTGTTTTCGCATTAGTAAAACCAGTACTGAGTAAAGCGACAGTAAAGCCCGCAAAGTACTATTATAACACAGCAGCCACGCACGGCCTGCCGCCCAGCAATACGGTGTAGGAAGACGTCCACGGAGAATGCCTTTTCCCTCCGAGCCTGTCGATCGTTTCTCCTGGCGAAGGGAGTTCCATGCGCACGCGCTTGGGCAAGAGGGTGTGAGGCGTGCTATACCATCTCGGTCGACTGCAACCACCGCCATGCGCGCACTTGCGGCTATCAAGAAGGGGAAAATGAAGTGGAGGGGATAAGGATCGAGCTCGGTCGACGCCGCACCCGGGCCCTCCCAACCGACCGCTAGTTGCCTCGATCTCGTTGAGGCAGATGCGCGCCAGTGGTGGCTCTGGATGGCTTCAAGTGTCATGGGTCTTACGATAAACACGCGCGCCTAGACGTGAGCCGCGAAAGAACGTAACATAGGCGCAGCCCGCCACTTTTACTCAAACTAAGTATATTAAAGGGGTCTTGAAACACCCATCGGGCTTGGCGAAAAATAGTCCGCAGATAGCATACGCTGCAGCGCTGTGAACGTCTCAGCCAAGTTTTGCTGTCGTACACGGTGCGTGGAGCTCGCAAGCGGAGAGCGAAGTCACATTTCTCTCAAACGCTCTTTTCAAACAGGCCTGCACCTCACTCTTTTCCGGACACTTTATTTCGTAATATAGCAGATTCCCATAAGTTGCTGCTATTGGCCAATAGCTGATATAAATCATGGAGGGTGTTTGGTTCGGTACGCTTCTTAATTCCTACGGTTGCTGTGGGTATACGTATATAGTTTAATAAACAGGCTGCAGTAAGCGAAAATCTGGGGACGTATTCTGCGACGATCACTTCCGTCGCGCGCGCTGATTGAGCAAAACCGCATGAGCTGATTACCTGGTTGAGCACTGCGTCACGCGAAGGTGATATTATCGCCGAAAGTGATGATCGCAGAATACGTCCCCTGCGATAGCAATTACGTACTTCCGGAAGAAGTCGACTATCGTCTGCTCAGGCTTGGCCGCGGCCGCCCACGTAGAAATTAAACTTTGGCCGCCCTGCTTATCGGTGCCGTAGCCGTCGGGTCTCGCCAATTTCGACTAGTTGATCATTTCGCTCAACTTGCCTCGAACCACGCGATACTTAAGGTCGGACCACACGCACGCCTGTCAGCGCGCGCTCACTCCTGGTTAGACGCCTTGGCAGACTATTGATAGCGCTTCAAAAGCTAAAGTTGGATATGGCTACTATCCGTCGGTCAAGTTGGTGAAGGACAAAGCCGGTCCGCACCACGTAGCAAGGTCATACTGGAGCGTATGAGCGCGAGCACGCACTCAAGCCCTGTCGTGCACAAAGCAAACGCTACGCATACGCACTATACAGTTGCATGCAGCTGCGGTCTGCTACGTAGCGTAGATACCGCGGGGTTCCGCGACGAGTCCACTCCACTGGCTGAGCGCACTGCGGCTCGCTCAGGACAACCGCGTTTGGCTTACGTTTGGCGCGTCATATACAGGCGCCAAAATCGTAAGTGGCGTCGTCGTCAACATCCAAAATCAAATTGAACTGCGCCCCACGGTGACGTTCAGCATAGGCGGAGAGTTGTGGGCACGCCCCGCTCCGCCGTAGCCTTCGCAGTGCAAGGCATTGCAAGAAGCAGCGAGAGCACCGCAAGGGCAACGCATTGAAGTAGTTTTTGCGGCAAAGTATTTCTGAAATAGCCCATTTTAATTTCGAATGCATTTCTCCCCTTCGATAAAAAGTGGTTCAGGGCCCGGGGAGGCGGAAATTCTATTCAGTTTATCCCTGTCTACGAAGAGACGCTGTTGCAATGGGAAGCATACGCAGCAGAACCACACTGAAAGTCCGCGCTCATTTCGTACGCTCTCGAACCTAAGGATTCGCCCAAATTTAAGCATTCATTTCTCGATCGCTTAAGTGCATGGAATACTCGAGTGATTCCTATTTTATTTAGGGTTTTCGGTAAACATCTCGCTCAGTGGCGATCGGTTTGTTATAGCGCAGTTACTCACCCTTATGAACCAAAATGCGCGATGCGAGCTAGAACATACTAAAATGTCAAGGCATGAACATATATCAAGCGTGTGGTGCACCGCAATGTATGGAGGCTGAGCAACACTGAACTTGGCTGTTGGGAGAGGGCCACATGATATATACGCCCTCCCCCCACCGATTCGCCTGCACACGAGGAAGTGCTCTATCATGGCTCGGCGTTATTCCGTCCACAAAGAAGCACCGCTCGTTCGCGCACACATCCGGCGGGTACACCATTATTCAGGAGCGACGTGATCCAGCCAACAGAGGGAGCTTTATATAGTCTAACCGACCTGCATAGTGGGCCTCGCCAACTAAAACCACCCAGGCTAGCGGTCGGATAAGATGCAAGAGGAGCGGATAAGTGCGCATCACGTAATGTATACCCCCACACACGACGTATCATTTCCTGCTGGAAACGCGTGCTCAGTTACGTAAGCGGATAAGCACCGCT
Source organism: Dermacentor silvarum (assembly GCF_013339745.2). Lineage (NCBI taxonomy): Eukaryota > Metazoa > Arthropoda > Arachnida > Ixodida > Ixodidae > Dermacentor > Dermacentor silvarum. The sequence goes on from NC_051155.1 coordinate 147,999,390, forward strand.
CAGAGGAGGCGCTTTAAACGTTAGCAGCATACATGCGCGCAGAAATGCAAAAATGTTCCTGGCCTCTTCGCCATTACATATAATTCTTTTCAGACCCACACGACGGCATCGGCGAAGGGGATGCCAGCCATGTCGGATCGAGTGAACTAAAGAGAACAGGTTCTTCGTAAGCAGGTGTAGTTATAAACGCGTTGGCGGATCTAATTGAGCGCTCATTCCTCTTAACAAGAGAAATTCCTCTCGATTTGCAGGTTCGCAAGATGCCGGGCATTCGCTTCCAGCCCTCTTTATTCGCCCGCGGCTAACCGGTGACCACGATGAAGGAGTGTTTTTGTCCAGTCTGAAAATGGGGCGTGCTGGCGTGCACTACTACGTACTCCCAAGTTTACTTTTGAATGTTATTCTTTTAAGGCCACCCTTTCGCGCGAGCTCCACTCCTGAAATAAGTAACTGCGTATAGGCTTCCATATCGTCTTGAGGCCATTAAAGCGAGCTCTTGGAGGCATTAGTTGGGGCTAATTATGCGTTCTTGCTGTCCGTACCTTCCGTACATGTGCGTCGGTTTGAGCCTATCTTCCATTCTGCTAAAGGCGTTGGGTCGTTTGTGCGTTTACGGAAAGCCTCTATAGAATCCCCCTTTTCCCCCAAACTACCCTCGCCACGTAATGAACGAGGACCCTTCGGCAATGAATGACTGAATGGTGGTTACCTCACTATCACGTACCAGAGTACTTATCTCCACTCCAGTATGAAGGCCTCTCCCAATCATGTTTATATAGTTACAATTGTCTAACGTCAGCGGACCTTGTCGTACTCATTCCCATTTCCGGCAACTTAAATCCAGCGCATATACAACTCCAACAGTAATTGTCCCCTGCCCGTGACACGCATATTGTAGACTTTGCCCCCGCGTAAGGAACGTGCAGAACATAACTCGCAGAACGGCCATCAACGGAAGTGGGCGGTCAAATGTATGTGACAAACAGCTAATACGTGAAACAAAATCAAACTAAAGGGGGGAAAAAAACGAAAGTGGTGTCGCCTGCCTGCGCGAGCCAGGAGGGCGGCTTTGACGGTGGCGGTAGCTCGATCGAACACACGATGGGGGAGGGGGGGGGGTCCCTGCGCCACACATCAGCGACGCGGCTTGGTTTGGGCAAGGGGTTCAACGACACCGCCACCTCGACACGCGAGCGCGCACGCAACGCCCGTAAAGTGGAAGAGGCGGCGGCGACGGCGGCGGCACGCACGCGTACACACAAGGCGATTCCCGCAAGCAGCAACAAGGCCTCGAGAAGGGAGAAGCAGAGCACCACCCGCGCACTGCCTCGCCTTGCCCCCAAGGCAGGAGGAGGAAGTGCGGGGGAACAGAGGAAAAAACTGAGGCTTCTCTCTCTCGCCGTGTGCACGCCTGGGTATAAGAGCCAGCTGACCGGAACCCGCTCCATGCAGGCCCGCCATGACGGACGCCCTCGACGGAAGACAAAAGGCGTCCCGACGCCGACGCCACCCAGCTCGGTACAAAGCATGCCGCGCCGACGAGGAAAAAGAAGCCTCGGTCGCGATGGCCGTCAACGCGTCTGCTCCGCGGAAGAATGGGCCACTGCAGCTATCACGTCGACTCGCATCGGGAAACGGAAGAGTGTCGCGCGACGACTGTCGGCGTTGGAATATGACACCGCGAGAGGGCAAATCGAGCAAAAGAGAACGAGCTGCTTGAGAGCCGATTACTCTGCGACAGTCGGCTCAGTGCTAGGACCGGATCCTACTAAGAGTCATGTCATGCATACATTGACACGCGATTTTCTCTTTTTCTTTTTTTTTTTCCGCCGTGAACGTTCTTGCTGCAAACTGCACTGCGAAACAGGGACCGCGAATAACGATGGTCCTGTCCGTGGTTTGATGCGGACTGAAATTTGTAGGAAAATAAAGGGGAAAAAAAAGGGAAGAATAATGAAATACCCGACACGTGATTTGCGCCGACAAAATGTAGGACCCGGTCGTTGAACGAGGGTTACTTCACAGTTACTTCAAGCTCAAAGACGCATTAATTACGGCGGCAGCTGTGCAAATGGGAGCATGTTGCTACGACCCGCGCGCAATTCGCCCGAAAGTTGGCCACACAAATTTGTGTTTCTCCAGGTTGTTTGTATACAATAGAAGGATTTTCATCCGGAATTACCGAGGCTTCACAGTGCATGGCTTCCTCGGGAGAACGCTTCAGCAATAATTCGAGACTAAAAAATACAGAGTTAATGGCCAGAAAGCGTGACGTCGGCAGCCCCCGATAACATGTACCACTCGTGAATTCATCCCAATTGCCGAGCGTACACCGAAGGCTTCGTGCAACCTCAACCACCCCTGCATCCCTCGAACGCGTAGCAGCGAATTATATATATTAAAAGAAGAACAAAAAAAAAAAAAAAAAGACGCGGAAACCAACTCGGAGGATCCGGTAAATTACACGGTTACGCGGCGGCGTTACGCTGTGCGCACGACGCACGCACGAAAACACCTCGCGACCTCGAACGTAAGCCTCGGGCGTGTGGCGTGCCCCGGACGTCCCTCTCGTCGGCGCCTATATACAGACACCAGGGAGAGCTAGGGAGACGTATAGGCAGCTTCCGAGAACGTTATTACGAACAGAAATAAATATCCCGGCACTGATCCAGGAGCAGTATAGTTTCGAAGAATAAGAGGGCTGCGGCATGATCGAGCGAATAACCACCGTGCTTGGTGAGCCCAGAGGCGAATCAAGCATCTTGGGTGCGGCAGAAGCGACTGAGGAAAGAGAGAAGGAAGGAAAGAAAGAAATATACGAAGATGAACGTGTTTCGCATCTATGTAGCGGAGCGAATTAGCCGTGTCCGTTACTCGCGGCGCATGCTGTGGTTTGTAAGTCCGAAGGTTCCGTCCACCGTTACCTGCCCGCGTGCAAAACTTGCGAAAGGAGAGGAACGCGCGCGAGACTGATCAGGGCGGCCGCATAAAGAAAACTGGCCGCTTCGGCAGCGAGCAAACAGAAAAAAAGCGGTGCACATGCAGGTCTATATGCAACCATGCTTCGCTAAAAGGGCTGCTCTGCCGATGCGCGCCGGCAGCTTTTTTTTTTTTTTTTTTTTTTTTCGCGGCACGTAATAGGCGCCCAGTTGCGCGTTCTATGGGCCTGCATAATAAATCGCGCCGGTCGCATATATGCATTCATGCATGCAGCGGTGCACGCCGGGCCCGCGCGTCCCTTGCCGCCGCCCTGCCGGATAAGAAGCCACCATCCCTCAAGGTCACGCTGATTCTGCTATACCGTGACACACGTGGCAAATACAACGAAGCACGGGGCAGCCGCGCTGCAATATCGACACGCGACGTCTATACCAATTTCGAAGGGATGGAGCTGCACTATAAATCCGTTCTATATATGCCGCCATCGATGCTCTCCGTTAAACTGTGCAGGTGCCCAGCGTATCATTTACGCTATACGTCGAGTTTGACACCTTTCTCTCTCTCTCTTTTTTTTTTTTAAGAGCCATAGTATAGCGTTCTTGATACGCCATGGAGCGAGTTTTCCGTGGCAGATAGTTCAGCAGACCAACTTACTTATTATTATACTAATTAAGTTTTTACAGAAGTATCATTTCACTTTATTTTTGCACAAATGTTACTAATGGTCAGAGATGAAGTTGAACAAGGTGTTCTAATTTTCCTTGATGTGCAACTGTGTTTCGGCATCGAAGGCAGTACTGCCCGTGGACAGTGGTTAAGATTAGCAATCATCAGTGGACAAACAGGAGAACTCCAGGGTCGGATCTGCGCAGATAACGATGTCATATAGAGCACTTTCGAGTCGCGAACCTTCGCGAACAAAGACTGCAGTGCGCCCAAGGTTGACAGACGCCAGCCTGGTGCCTTGCTGGTTGTGTTCGTGTCTCCATGCGAGTTCAGTAATGAACCAGTACACTGACCAAGTCGTGCCCGCCTTGAGTGATCCCGCTTTTTAATTCTCGCCGCGCTGACGTCGAGGCAACGGGTTCGATTCCATACCGCACAGCCGCCGTGAGATGGAATTAAAAAAAAAATCGTGCTTTTACTGAAGATTTCTGCTTACTGAAGACTGCTGCTTGATTCTTACTGCCAGAGATCGTAATGCCAAAAAAAAAAAAACTTCGGCGTTCTTATATATACCGCATAAAGTACGACGCATATGGTTACAGATAACTCCCGTTAATGCAAACTGAAACAACAGCCCCTTCGATATAACGGCGTTCCTCGAAACCAAACAGTTCATTTTTCGCGGACGCGGACAACCCGATGCCCACATTCGGGCCCACGAGAAAGCACCACAAACACGTGAGCAAGTGATAACTACGCGATGAGTGACACAGCGCTAACTGTAATAATTAAAGCTCGGAACAGACACGCACGTCTCAGGCGCCAGTGTGTTCTGGCCGATAACTACGCATGCAATTTGGACAGGGGTAATTGGAGATCGCTGGGAGCTAGAGGCCTTCGTCCTGCAGTGAGCATAATTATAGGCTGTTGACGATGAACTGATGCAATGAGGTTCAAGGCGGCTGACTCGTGAGGTGGCCTGGCTGACACAATGAGAATCGAGAAGGATGTCAGCAAGGTGGCGGTGAAGATTGATTCACGTGAAAACAGGAAACGAGGTCGGCCCAAGAAGACGCCGCAACGTGGCAGGGAGGATGGGTCATCTCGGGTCGAAATGAACAACAATGATTATGAATCGCGGCTCCACGTACATAGAAATATAGACCTTTTCATCGGGCGAGGAGGAAAGGGTGCGCGACGAGCCTTTCCTCCTCTCTGGCTTGTGCGAGCCGGCGCGGCGCGGCTTGAATGTGTTGCCGGTCGCGCGCTACCGGACGATTTGGAGGTGTTTTAGCTAGTTCTGAGTGCAATTTACGGGATTTCAGTTCTTACGAGGTCGTCGAACAACCACTGTGTAGCCTTTAGGTGCAGCAGTAGCTATTGTATCTGGAAATTTCTCTTGGATGTGCAAAAAAGCGACGCGCATCATCAGCCGCGGTGTGTGTATGTGTTGTGAACTACGTTGGATGTATCGGTTTTCACTCGACGAAGAGTTGTAAAACATTTTCATCAGCCAGCCGGCATCGTTCTCACGCATTTTAAGTTTAGTACACTTCAAATCACTGTCTACGTTCAAGGCCGAAGGCAGTGCTCAACACAGCGAGCACTGCGGTTGGCAAACCAACATGTACACACAAGCTTCGTGCTTAGATCGGCATTGCCTTTTTGCCCTGTAAGGCACAATATACAAAGGGGATCGCATAAAGAGAATCTAACAGCTATGTGTAAGGCCACAATTTCCGTAAGATGGGTGAATGCGTACGTCGCGTAGATGACTGAACTTACGAGACTGAAAAAAAAAAAAAAAAAAAGAGAGTTCATATATGTCCTCCTTTTGCTGCAAAATAAAACAGAACACGGGATAACGACGCAATAAGACTTCGCATGGTCGTGCCGCATGCTTGTACCACTTGGAACATGCGCTATATAGAACAGACAGATCTATAACACAGCATTTAGTACTGCCTCGGACGCTCGCGCAGTCTGCAGATAGAGCTTCAACCACTCGAAAAGTGTGATTTACACTGTACGGTATGCGGCTATTATTAACCAACTTATTTTATTTGTGAGCTCAAACCTTGCCCAGCAAACAAGGCAGTCGCCCAATGTATCTGCAGATAACAACTTGAACGCTTGTCAAAGTAAACAGCACGACTTATTCTCCAGCAGAACGGTACCCACGCTGTTAGGATCGTCAAATGTTTCGTAAGTACTCGTTGCAGCTAAACCGAAGCTTATAATTACTGTGTTGAGAATGCTACAGTAAGGTAACATTCGTGAAACGAATTTTCAGAAATACCTAACTGATATTCGAGGCTCATTGTAAGCTCAAACAAACGCGCACACCTCACGCTGGGTGCTCCGTCCGCCCTAACGTCTGCATAAACTCCAGCCGCTTAATTATACTTCAGACTTAAATTCCTTCACTACGCCTCACACGACCATTCCCCACGTAGAAGACGTCATTTTATGCTTAATAGACCGCGCGAGTGCGAAAACATCCACCAGAAACTGCCGCCGAGCGCATACCACAGCATACAACACGGGCGTTCGCCCAAGCCAGCATGCCAACTGCCCATAGATGGCGCCACTGCCTGCGCAATGGCGGCGCCCACGAAAAAACGGTCTATAGGACGCAGCTGACAGAATGACAATGCGGTGTTCTGGTTGCCGCCGTCTCTGGTGTTTCCAATGGACGCGCTAAGAAATAAAAACACCTATGTCAGTTCCGACTGGCAGGTCGCTCTTTGCAAAACTATGTGCGTTTGTTAACGCTCGCGAGGAAGCGCATCGTATGGTCCGCTGGTAACGGAATCGGCCTACCCAGCCTGCGGGATTGGACTGCTTTATTGTACGTCGGTCCCAGCGACACAGGCCGCCGGTGGGCGTCCTCTAAAGCCCTGTCGCACCAAAATGTCCTCACATTACCAATATTAGCACTATCACCAACTGTAACGTTCATCTGGAAATGTAGTCGGTAATCCAACATTAGATCCAGTTTTAGAAACGATTACAAATACTGAACTTCGATTTCCCACTCTGCTATCAACCTCTGATATCACACTAATTTTTTAATTGGGGAAAAAGAAAGAAGCTAAGTGTACCCAAGTGTATTTTGCGTTACCTGATTTAATCATTCCTATGTATTGTATTACTTGTATCGGTAATTTATTCAATACGTGCGTTCTCATTCCGAGTGCGCTATTGGCCGTCTTGTATTTCTCATATACTTTTTAGATTGCGCTTACGTGCTATTTGCTACGCAGATACTCTTCTTTTGGTGCAAAGTGCATGCTACATTATTTTACAATCCTGCATTCATTGCCCACTCTTGCCTAAGGCCTGAAATGCAGGCCGGTAGTGTTTGGCAGAAAACATACAAGGAGGAAGAGAATTATATGAATGGACTTTCTCCACCGCCACCGAACAAAATGAGATTAACAACGCATCTCCTTCCAAAGCGAAGAGGACGCCCGAGGCCATGCAACTTCGCTCCGTGTAAAACGACTAACTGGGGTGGAAAGGAGATGTCACAAGGCGACTCATATATATTCGTGCATAGAACAAATGCGACCCCACATTCGTCCAGAATGAAGACGATGGCCGTGCAGAGTTGGCCTTGTCGGCGGAGGCCGCAGACCCGGAAGCGTGACGATCCCGTCTGCCCCTGCCTCCTCCATCTCTCACGCTCGCGCCTCCTACGCAACTTCCTGCCGAACGTGTGCTCCGGCTCCGTCCTAGCGTGCATACGCGGCGGTCTTAACGCAAAGCTTTTTTTTTTTTTTTTCCTGCAAACCTGTTCCTCGAAACGGAAACCGGGCCGATTGTGCGCAGACTACGATGATGACGCGGCTGCGACCGGACAATGACGACGGCAGCAGCAGGAGCAGTATTTTTTTTTTTTTTTCCTTCCCGCCTACAGGGTTCAGTATAAATAGACCAGTCAGTCGCTACGCCTTCGAGAGATGGGGAAGCCGAGGCAAAGGAAGGGGCCCGAGTTCCGGCGACCATACATGCATTTCCCACTTGGTCGGAGGGAGGGGGGGTAATACATCGTATAGATTTGTACGAAGCGCGAGGGCATTATATAGCGTAATAGGAAGACCGATTCGCGTAGTATAAGTTGCGGAAGAAATTATCAACGGACCGCAAACAATCTGCTTTGCAGCAACTTGATAATGATGACGACGACCCTCAAACACGGTGCGTGTACCTGTAACTATGAGAGGCCGAGAGTGGAGCTGTTGAAGAAACGCAATTTTAAAAAGAAAAGAGAACCCTAAAATACAAAAACGGAACGAAAAAGTAGAAAGAGAGAGGGGGGGGGGGAAACGCACGAGAAATTATACTGCATAACGAGTGCAAGCATACCAAATAGGCGAATAAGCAATTAAACTTAGGTGTGGATCGAGAGCAACGACCTTTGCAGATTCTTCTCCCCTGTCCTTCAATTGACCTTGGAACGATAACGCGCGCGCCGCAACCGAGAAACGTTTGGGCGGTGGCACAATCGATTACAGCGTTCATTTTCGAAAGTGAATGTCTCATGGCATGGTTACGGGAGTTACTATTTACTAAACCTGAATTTGAACTCTGGCATGACGAAGTGATGATGTCATGGTGCGATGTGCAGCTCAAACGGCGCGCAAGACCACCGAGAAGACGCAGATGTGGCACTTACGCCTTCTCTGTTGTCTCGCTTGCACCGTTTGTGCCACGCATCAAGTGATGCAATACAAACTACAGCCCATTATTCTGAGCGTGACAACGATAATCATTTTCTGGGAGCTACTGCGAATGAAAGCCAGGCCCGGGTCTTGGAAACGTGTATACGACAATATCGACTCAAGATGGAACGTGGCCCGCCCGCCCCGCTGCGAATGCGTACCCTTCCACGGTGTCACCTACCTATATATATATATATATATATATATATATATATATATATATATATATATATATATATATATATATACCTGACGACTTGTGGAACTCTATAGGCGGCGTACGAGCACGGGACACCGAGAACGAAGCTGCTCAAATTACAGATTAATTAGAATTAACGATACACTATATGGCTATGTAGCATCGTGAACTAAAACGCGAACAAGACATTACAAAGCGGTACACCTTTCGCAAGCGCTAACTCGAGAGTACAATCTCTCGCCGCTACTTATCCGGTCGCTATCAGACGAGGGGCGCAAATTAAAGACAAACAGACCAAGTAAATAGACAGGACGAGCGCCACTACCGACTGGCGAATGTTGAAGGCCTCTATATAAAACAGTTGGTAGTGGAGCCCGTCTATACATGTCTCCTTCGTCTGAGTATGTCTTAATGCGCGCCCCTCGTCTACGTGTCACCAACTACTGCCCGACAAGCATCTCTCCTATACACAAGTCTTATCCGGTCGCCAAAGATGCTACAGCGTGCAAGCCATGCATGTCGACATTGCAAGGATTGGCGAAAGCGGAACCGAAAGGACGCGCTCTAGTTAGCCCCGACTTCTTGCCGCTTGAAATCGCCCCACGAATGGTGCACACATCTTCGGGATTCGCATCTCGCGCACTGCCCCCTCTCCGTCCGATCCACCACACGATCTCAGGGAAACTGGCTGCCAGAACCACTCGACCAAATCTCATCTTCGTCTCCTTCTCCGCGCTGAAAAGCGCGAGCAAATGCAGCCCTTCGTAAAACACTCCGCGTTGAGCAAACCCACGCGTGCCTTCGAATGCAGACGGAAGCGTCCCGAGATAATTCGACACCAGCGTGGAATAGGAGGACGACGTCTGTGGGAAGTTGGGTCTGCCGCCATCGCTATTAAAATCAAATGAGACAGCGCTGAGGCGCAACACACAGACAGAAAATGAGAGCTCAAGTGGAAGCGATCCCTCTGACGGGCATGAACCCGCCAGTTAACGGGTTGCAAGCGCTGCGCAGCGGCTCAAGAGTCAGGGCAGAGGGGTGGCGGCGGCAGTGCATATATATAAAGCCGGGGCAACGGCGGTGGCCTAGATCCAGCCAGCCGGCCGGCGGCGCCCAGCTATAGGAGTGCGAGGAGGAAGGGGGGGGGGGGAGGGGGGACAGAAGACGGACAACCCGTTTTCTCCGGATGACGGACAAGCCCCGGGAAAAAAACCGCGGCCGCGCTGACGGAAAAGGCGACCGCCTGGGCCGCGCGGGTCTCTCGATTTCACTCGGACGCCGCTATACTTCCACGGGCCACGTCGACTTGGAACGAAAGGTGGCCGCCGGACAGGACGGAGAACGACGGGGCGACGCGGAACAAGGACAGGCGCACGAGTATATAGTGACTGACACGGCCGTGTACCACCGTGTGGCCTGCGAGGCCATGGCCACTGGAATTTAGCCCAAAGGGCGGGGGGAGCCTAGAACGACAGGCTCGGCGCTGCGCTGGTGCAGCGGCGTTCCCCGTTGTTGCATAATAAAACAACAAAATTAAACAAATACTATACAGGCACCTTTAGAGCCGGCTGCCTCAGACTCGCCCCTAACACTAAACTAAATAACATGTTAATAAATAAAAACAAAACGTGTTAAAACAGCAGCAGCAACAGTTGATCATCCATCAAGTGTGAGCGTTTGATGGATGACTGACTGGTTAATGGATTGACTTAAACGCATACCAAAACAACGCCGGGGCTATGAGAGACTTCGTATGGTGGAAGGCTCGGAATTAATCTGGCCACCTTAACGTTGTGCTGTCACGAACTAGAGTGTACTAGATAATGGTCGAGTGGGCCGAACGGCGCTCTCCCGCTGAGGCGCCGCGTGTGGAAAAATTTTGCGAGGGCGCTGCGAGCGAACTGGATTGGGGCGGAGACGCGCTCCGCGGCATATTCAACGCACTTTCGCTGCGGGCGCCGAGGCCGATTGCGCATAGTACGCTCTTAAAATAGTGCTTTATTTCTACTGCAAATTTATGTTTACACCATCTTGCCAAACATATATATTTGAGGCATGGATTATACAACGCGCCGTCTTCAGTTTTGTTGTCGTTGTCAAGCGCGTCGTCTGCTAGCGAGCGCGCGTTCGCTACGCGGACGCTGGCGGCGCCCAGTTTTTCTCGCAGAACGTCTGTGTAGTACATTTGTTTTTATGTTTTAGTTGCTTTGGTGCGCTCATGACTCTTGACGGCGGGTACCAAAGGTAGTTTCAGTCAAGTGAACCATTGTTTTTAACACTGTCTTCTAAAAGCAACTGGCATCTCTGCAACATGAAGCTACGTACGAAAATTTTATTATTGATAGCTTGTCAATTTACGCACGCTTCTTGTCGGTGGATATTCATCAGGAACAATGATCGAAGAAAACAATATTAAAGTGAAATAAACCAGGTTTATTAGCTGCGTGGCGCGAAGAATGACCGATGTATTTCTACGTAATTAAATCAAAGGGTACATTGAGAATGGTACAAATGGTACAGTGAGAACTCCCGACCGTGCACGTTTGCATACGAAACACACGTATTAGTGAATACTGCACACAAAACTCTCATTCGCAGAAATAACATTCACAGCAGGCAGTTAAAACTATATATATATATATGTGTGTGTGTGTGTGTGTGTGTGTGTGTGTGTGTGTGTGTGTGTGTGTGTGTGTGTGTGTGTGTGTGTGTGTGTGTGTGTGTGTGTGTGTGTGTGTGTGTGTGTGTGTGTGTGTGTGTGTGTGTGTGTGGTGTGTGTGTGTGGTGTGTGTGTGTGTGTGTGTGTGTGTGTGTGTGTGTGTGTGTGTGTGTGTGTGTGTGGTGTGTGTGTGTGTGTGTGTGTGTGTGTGTGTGTGTGTGTGTGTGTGTGTGTGTGTGGGTGTGTGTGTGTGTGTGTGTGTGTGAAAGTGTTATTGATATGCTGTACGACGCCGAACAGTCGTTTCCGTACGAATGTAACGCATAACCGCACTATTGCAGTCTCAAAGGTGAGAGACCGATGCAAGTGCGGACTGTTATTCCGAATGATTGTGCTGCCGGAGAGTTGTGGCTGTTGCGCAGAGGCGCAGTTCCTGAGAAAATTAACGCAGGGGTGTTAATAAGTCCAGCTAATAAGCTGCTAATAAGCCCTGCTAATAAGTGTAATAAGCTGTCATTCAATATAAATGCCCCGTTTTGGGGCAGCCTGTAAATCTGCTAACTTGATTCAGGCAAGGAAAACTTTTTTTTTTTTTTGACAGTCTCACCATCTTTGCAACCCATTAAACCTGGGTACCCCATGTGGTACCACACTTATCTTCTTGAACGAACGCAGCAGATCTACACATATCTGTACGTGTATGTGAGGTATGCCGTTTCTCTAATTGCTTCATTATTGTCGTTATGATAGTGCGTCAAATAACTGAAAGCAGCCGTTTATAATATACAAGCTGCTTATATAGTTGAGCGGACAGACATTTGGGAATGGCATTACATTTATGCATGAAATATAGGATAAGCGTAACATGTTTTTCTCGGAAATCAGACTCGAGAATAATTTATTTTGTTTACAGTGCTAGCAAAAAGACGAATAACGCAGCCACCTGTCTTTTTTTTTTTTTTTTTTTAGTTCAAACAAATTTGTGGGTTTTACGTGGCAAAACCACGATATGAGTATGAGGCACCCGGTTTAGATTTCCCCACCTGGGGCTTTTTAACGTGCACCTAAATAGAAGTACACGAGTGTTTTCCATTTGTTCCCATCGAATTCCGCGACGGATTGAACCCGCGAGCTCCAGTTTAGCAACGCAACGCCGTATATCCACTATACCGGGTGTTCGAAATTAAGGTTTAGGGGATTTTTAAAAATCTCCTGTGGCAGTTAGCACAATTCTCATTGATGAGCTGGGTTATTCGAAGATGCGGACATTAGTAGAACGAGAATCGAAACACCTATTCAACTTATTAACAAATTTGATTAATGAACTTCTTAGTTAATTACTTTACGACACATATTGCAATTTACGAATTGTAGCCGGTGAGGTTGCAAAACGCATCCACTTGAAATGAATTTCCAGAATGACACCAGAATGACACCGACCGCGATAAATGACCCCGTGCCCATTACTCCGCATTCTGTTACGCGAGTAAGGCGGAAACTTGAATAGAATGTTGCGCTGCAGTTTTTTTTTTTTTTTTTCAATAACGATGCTTCCCGTAAATCTGAGTACCCGCCGCGGGGGCTCAGTTAGCTAAGGCGTTGCGCTGCTGAGGACGAGTTCGCGGAATCGAATCCCGGCCGCGGCGGCCGCATTTTGATGGAGGCGAAATGCTAGAAGCCCGTGTGCTTGCGTTGTAGTGGACGTTAATGAACCCCAGGTGGTCAAAATTAATCCGGAGCCCTGCACTACGGCGTGCCTTATAATCACAACTGGTTTTGGCACGTAAAAAACCCCAAAAGAAGAACGAAATCTGAGTACAAGGTGCCGGATGGGGCAGATATGCTTTACTTGTTTGAAGCGGCAAGCAGGAAGGTTACATATGTTTCTCCGTTTGCGTTCCGCAAGACCTACTGATGGAAAACTATATGCGGAACAATACACACGAGAGATACATGCTGCTTGAAGAACGAGAAAAATATTTGTTCTCCAAAGGGAACCGTACAATAACATAGTAGAATGAAAGCCGACACTGCGGCCGCAATGCACGGGCAATCACCGAGCGGCATTAAAAAATAAAATGAAGAGAAAGGCATTTGTTCTTAAGACATATATACATGTCATATTCGATTATGAACACCATTTGAGAGGTCTGAACGCAAATACCAGCGCGCGAAGTAGTGCGATTGACCCTGCCGAGCAGTATCGCCAGCAGTTTCCAACGGCGCGACCTTGATGCGGCCCAATCCAGTTCGATCGCAGCGCCGCCACAGTATTTTTTCCACGTCGGGCGCCTCACTGCAAAGCATGCGCCGCCCCAGCCGCTCGTCCCACTCGACCATATTCTAGTACACTCTATCACGAACATAGCAAGACCGCATCCTGCAGGAACGGAAGGGAATTCGTCCCTTCCCATAGTTGACAACTTTTCTGCGAGGATTGTACGCACTCAAGTAAGCCGCCTGAAAAAAAACTTTGGGCGCGTATACGATATGGTAATCAGGAGAGCGCACCGAAAGGATCGAGAAAATAACAATACGGTTTCCTGCTTGTCCCAATAAAAAAAAAGAAAGAAAAAAGCGGGGGGGAACAGCCCCACATAAAAACAAAAGAATAAAAGCCTATGTTCCTATGCATCATACGGCGGAAGATCACAAGTGATTACATGAACCTATGGGGATAACATACAAAAACTTTTTTTATGTTCCTGCATGCATATATAATATGTTAGAGAACGAGAATTCATGATCGGCAGTCAGCTTCTAGAATTTGCGAGAGTACGTTTATCTGGGCCTATTACTGATAGGGGACCCTAATCATGAGAATAAAGCTTACCGAAGTATAAAAAGGGCGTTGCAGCGCATACGGAAGGCATTACCAAATCATGACCGGCAGCTTACCACTATCCTTAAAAAAAAAAGTGATCCATCACTGCATTCCACCATTTATAGGGCTGGAACTTGGAGGTTAACAAAGAAACTTGAGAAGTAAAGGACCGCGTAAAGAACATGGAACAAAAAACGCTAAGCGTAAGTTTACGATCCATAGAGACAGCGGTAGAGAGTTAACAGCTAGGGTAGCCATTTTTCTAGTTGACATTAAGAGAAAAACAATGGAGTTGGGCAGGACATGTAATGCGTAGGGCAGATAACCGGTGGCCTATTAGAGTTAAGGAATGGGAGCCACGAATTAAGGGAAGGGAATCGCAGTCGAGGGAGCTCTAGAAAGGCAGAGAATCAGGTAGTGCGATGAGATAAGGTAGTTCATAGGCATGCGATGGAATCAGCTGGCGCAAGACAGTGGTAAGTGGAGATCGCTCGGAGACGCATTCGCCCTGCAGTGGACATGATGATGATGATACAATATGGGGCATGACCCCATATGACATACGGGGGAATACGGTACGGGTTTTTACAAGGGACCCCCATATGTTCACGTAGAATTAATGAATATAGGGCCTATGTTTTGTAGCGTTAGCTACACTGGCCTAGCCAAGCCCGTTTCGCGCGGCACATCAAGAGCCGTGCTGCGCATGCGCAAGGATCAGTGATGTCACACGGCTTGCGCACCGGAGCCACCGGAGCCGGCACCTCTCGCGCACTCCGCCGCCGCCGCGCGCGACTCACCGCCGCCGGTCTGCGCATTCCAGAGGAGTGACGTCGTAGCCGTGGTAGACGCACTGGCGCCGGCGCGCGCTCGCTGTGCAGTCGCCGTCTGACACTGCGCTGGAGCCACTGCGCTTCTGACTGGCGTTTGCCAGTGTGGTATAGCCATGGAGAAGGAGAGCGCAAATGCTGCTCAACAGCGCAGAAGAACGGAGAAGCTTGACTCATCGGATCCCGAAGTAGTTGCCTGGCAATTAGCGGCTGAGCGTAGGAGACAACCAGGAAAGCTAAGAATAATCAGCTGAACCTTTGCTAACGCTACGTATATCCTGGCATAGCCGAGCTAAGCCACTGTTCTTTTTGTTTTGTTTTTCGATAGGGGCATGCCTGAAATGTTACCATTGCGGTCGGCACGAACGAATGGTCTTCCAAATTATTGCAAGCCCTCGTGCCTTGGAGCGGCTGTTCGTTATGTTGTGCAACTTGAACCAATCGGTGAACAGCGGAGTGCACTGCATGCAAGAATCTAGCTCAGACTCGCGGAAGTGCAGCGCACCCATTCGGACGTGACCACCACCCGATCGATGCAGTCTGCCGTCCTATTTGTCGTTCGCGAAAAAAAAAAAAAAAAACGACGGCCGTGCAATGAAGCGATGCAGACGCGACCAGCAACGACACATTATATCGTTCATTCATTGCGTGTTGTGCGAGTTCCGAACACTCCCGAGGTTTCCAGTGACAAGTGAATTTTCAAATAGATGGCGTGCGCTGACGTCCTCGTGGCCGCCATGTTTGAGTGCTATCAAGTTCGGAAACTGCGTAAGCAAGAAACATGACAGCCCGTACTGCAGAAAGGAGAATAAGACATTTGAAGTCTTGCTTTTGCACAGTACGCAGACTGACGCGTGTAAATGTCCAGCGCCCTACCAGAGATGCACAGAGGGAACCTCAAAATAGGTGTAGAGAACGTGCGAATTGTTCCTTCTGACGAGTGTGCACTCGCCCAGATTTGTAGCCGACAAGTGACTGAGCCATTTCTTTGGATGAAGTTGGAAATCACAATGTTGAATAATCAGAGAAAGAAAGCGTCAGTTGATATGAAAAACGTGTCGGCAATAAAGCACATTTAGCAGAGGTGCTCGAACAGCCAACGTAAGTGGGGGAGAGGGGGGGGAGGGGGTGCATCAAAACGGCACGTTCTGCAATTTCGTCCACTTCTGATCGGCAGCGCTGGCACCTTTCTACACATATGTGCAGCGCGTTGACGTGCACAGCTTCAGCCCACATTTGCAGCTAGCGCGCGAGCAAAGTGAGAGTTGCACATTAGTGTTCCTTTTAAAAGAAGACAGCACTCGGCGACTTTGGCCGGCCCAAGAACTTTGCGTGAGCCACGACGACAGAGATAACAGTCGCAAATGCTAATTGGAGACCTCGACGCAGAACCAGCACCAAGTCTACATGTATACGCAGAGTCATCAGCACGCACATCGCACAAGAAGGCAAACACCGAGTTGGGTGTACGGACGACGTATACTACCTCATTCGGTGCGCTATAGCGAAAAGCGTCCTAACAATCGCCACATCCATCAGTAGTCTTAGTTTAGCACCCGAACTGTTTGCGTAAGCACGATGCTGCGGCACGACGTACACGTTACGGCGCTGGGAGAGTAGAGTCAGACAAATTTAGTTGACCGTATCACAAAAGGAAAAGTGGATTGCCCGGAGCTGTCAGTGAGCTTGCTTCCGGTGTTTCACCGCGCCAGCTAATGCAAGTACAGCGTATTGTAGTGAGAACTTTTCCCGGCTCGCCATCATCTCTTCCTCGTAATATGCGAGCAGGAACTCAGTTTGCTCGCGGACGTTACGAGCGTTAACAGGCATTCCTGCCAGTTAATTATTACATCTATAGATGTCCGCTGAACAGGGTCCCTGGCTGGATTCAAGTTCCACACACAAACAAAGAGCTCTAAATTCAGTGCGATCGCGAAATGTACACGATATTTGTATCTAGCTGCCATTTTTTGTCATATTCTTGCTGCTGTTCGTGGCCATCTCGTTCGCTTGCTGTCGAAAGAACCGAGATCTGGCGAGAGAAACACGCAAGGCCTACAACCCCATACGTTTCGTGCATGCGCAGCCCATGGTACCACATACAACGTCTTGCGTACGCTAGGCTCTCGGTGAAGCACGACGCCCGTTTCCTGTTCTCGAATAAGTAAACACTGTATGGGCGGAGCCAGGCAGCGTCAGCTGCAGCGCGAATCACGGAGAAGCATGTATAGGTGCTGCTCAGCACACTGCGACAGACCGGCGCGCGCGGCACCTTGAGGAGCCTCGCAGGCCTCAATAACGCGCTATCTGCTATACTGCGACGATCTATACGCCAACGGCGACGTGAAAGCAGCGGGTAAATAACGCGCTGACATAAGCAGCAGCAGGGCTCCTTGACCGCGGCGAGAAACAAACAAGCGAGGGGCTCCGGCTCGGAGACGACCGCAGGCGAAGAATCCTGCAGCTGCATGCAGTTGGGACACCGCCAAGGTCAGGGCGCGCGCACCGCTCCTCCTCGCATGCATGCATCTCAGGCGAGCGGCCGAGGATGGGTTCGCGAAAGAATGGGCAGGGCATCACGCAACAGTGCGTCCCGAGGCACGCGCTAGAATAATAACACAGCGCGTGGTTGGCGGAAGTTCACGCCGAGTTGTTCCCACCGGTCCGGTTGCGATTTAGCGGCAGACGCGAAGCTATATGCGCTCGAAAAGAAGACAGCGGCTGCCACGAGTCGAGCGCCAAATTAGCAAAACGCGCAGTGTGCGCCCGGGCGCTAAGTCGACGGTGAAAGGTATACGCGCGCCACTGCAAGTCCTAAACAATAGGCTGGAGGAGGAGCATGCATGGGGACCACCGCGCGCGTCGTTGCAGCAACAATAAGTGCTGTCGCTCGCGCAAACGCGAGGCTCGGCTGCACTGCTTGTCGAGAGTGTTTGTGTGTTGGGTATACCGCACTCGGCAGAAACAAGCACGTTGCGAAACAATGGTTAACCCCAATGACGGGCGGACTGTGCCGCAGCGAATCTGCATGATCGTAAGACTACAGTATACGCAAACTTTCCGTTGCCCCCCCTCCCTGCTGTACGACTCGTACGACTGTACGATCCCTATCCAATAGCTATTTTCTACTCCTTTGACAAATTCAGTGAAACGTAAGTGCCCCCATACAAGCTCGATGTGGATATAACGAGACGTTGTCACGGTCTGTTCTGAACAACCATGTCCTGTCGAACTCGGTTGAAGGCCTACGCGTATACTTTCGACAATCCTCCTCCTCCCCCGTTCTTTCCTGGGTCATGAAACTCGGTGTGTACTTTAAAAAGGCGAGCGAAAACCACGGATGCCGTTACAAAGGGGTGCTACAGCGTCTATAATTAGCAGCGTGTGTACCGGGTGACGCCACATGCGAGACGAGCCCACACACAGCGCGCGCGCGCGCGTCACGGACAGGTGTGTGCGCGAAAAACAGCGTGTGCGGCCGACACTGCTTTCTCCCGTCATGGCTGCAAAGCAAGCAAGCAGTCAGAGGAAGAAGCCCCGTCAAAGTCAACGGCAGACAGGCGGCGCCAGAGAGGAGACGTCTCGTCCGCAGCTGACCGGAGAGCACTGCCGCCGCGCGGCTACGTTCAGAACGAACGGACTCGCAGTGCAGCGTGACCGGATCGCGAAGAAAGGGGATACAACAACAAAGGGGATAGCGCCGCACGAATACAGTGCTCAAGGTGTAGGCCAGGTGGAATGCGCGGGAGAAAAAAATAAAAGCAAAAGTCCGCGACGAGTTGAGAAGCATTCGTGGGCCACGAGAACAAAAGGTTTCTGCCGGGTTACAAGTGCTAATGATGCATAGGCTCCGCAAAAACTTTTCTTTCGACATCTCACCGGTCGAAGAGAGAGAAAAGCAAAAGGCCTTTGTCGGCACCTGAACGCGCGTCTCCTGAAGCGTCAAAACAACGGCGAAATCTATACAGACACGGAACTTTGGATCGGCGCATGCGAGATCGACATCAGACACCAGAGCACCAAGTCGTGACAACAGGTTTTGTTGCAAATCACAGACTCGAGGTTCCAGTGCCTCGCGCTATATCCAGGCGGGCGTCGACATTTTCGGACTATGCAAGCCGACTAATGTCCCCTTCGACCGATCGATTTCAGAGCGCTGCAGTCAGAATTACAAATGTCGCGTAAGGGAGCAAATCAGCTTTACTATACGAGCTTGGATATGTCACATGCGCTCCAGATGGTCAGTAAAAGGCATTCCCGTATAACTTGGGCGCGCTCGTTATGAAGGCGATCAAGTGCTAGTTACAATGCCAAACGACAGTGGATAACTCGATCTGGGGGCCAAATCAATGACCACTATTAACTGTCCATTAGAAGTGGTTGTGAAGATTCCTCGATACCCCCCGACCTGGCTTCGAAAACTTCAGCCGCGATAGCGCTTACTGAAACGGGACAATCTGCCATTTGTCTAACGTAGCTTAAGCTAATTATCGCTGTTGACGGCCGCTTACTCCCGACCGACAACTTGTCTTAATAGACGTTGTATATACAGCGCTCCCTGAGCGCCCTCAAATCGAAGGTGCCATAAGCAAAATAGCGCTTTGTGAGACGAAAACGCTCCCTCTCTCTCTCTCCATACCACCTGCAAACGCGCAAGCTCATTCGCGCGCCGTTTGGGTAGAGTGTGCTAGATTCTAGTTTGGGGAACTCATCTCGGAAGTCATTTTTCTACCTGTCACTCAAGCGCGCAACAAGGACGGACAGCACTGAGGAAAATAAAGAATTAGAAAGATGCAGAGCAGGCACACGAAAGTCAAGCAGCGGGACGCGCGAGCAGGGCACATACGCACTCAAACGCGTGCAGTGCTCCAGTCGCAGTCAGTTCTCTCGCCGGTTCCTTTTAAAAGCCCTTCCAAAAATACCCCGCACGTGATAAGCGCATGCATGGAGAAGCGGAAGGCGGTCAGACCGTCCGTCCGTCCATTTGCAACACAAAGGAGACGGGCGACCGAAACCTCACGCGCGCCGAAGCGGAGCTGCTCGAGACGAGAAAAAGGGAAGAAGATGAGGGGGACAACCAGGTTTAGGTAAGGTGAGGCTTTCACAGAGCCACGCGCGCCGCGTTATCGGCGTGGTGCCCGTCAGCGCCGCGCTATAGAGTAGGTGACGACGAGCGGCACCGCCTCTTCGGTCGGGAGAGAAACGTGCGCCGCCTTGCCAGGTGGAGAATCGTTCAGGGCGCGTCACAAAGAAAAGAAGCGCACGAACAAACTTAGACTGGAGAGCAACAAACTGCTTGCTTGCTGGGCTCGTTTCTTTTCTTGCTACACCACCAAGCACTTAGCAGAAAGTCGTGGAAATTAACAGCAACGAAGTGGGTCCCGTTCGTCGTCTTGTGGAGGGAGAGTCCGCAACGCGATGCGACCCAACGTCGCCCGCCGTGCTTGCCGTTGGAAGTTTATTGGGAGAAGGATACGAGCCATGTTTTGAGGCAACAACTAGAGCGCGGTACACCTATCAGTGCGGTCATATATTGATCGCAACGAAAGGGAGGGCGACGGGGTTCATGGGAAAATGATTGCGCTAGGTCAGGCCCACGACATGGCAGCAGCTGAAAGGTACGTAAAAAGGAAGTACACGACAGGTGAAGCAGAGACAAGAAGCTGCAGCCGTTGCAAAAGAGGCCCAAATCAGAGATGCGCTTTGTTCAAAAGAAACATATAGAGAAGATGACCCAAGACAAGTGGAAAGTCTGTTACATAAATAATACGTCATAACCTGGGCTACACAAAGTAATAACAGCAGAAGAAGGGTGCACCTACAGTTACTACTACCTGCTGTATTAAGGCAACAACATCTACCAACCATGTACAATGTGGAGAGAACACCCGGGGATGTTTCCGATCATGGTTCAACCATCAAAATTCGGTCCCCATCAATGGTCTTCTCAATGAATGGCGAAAGCACGCCGTTCTGCGTCACCCTGACAAATTGATTTCCCTGCAAGGAATGGTCTGTGCTCCCTATGAAATAATGGACAAATATATCGAGTGAACGGACGCAAAAACTAGGATATACGTCAAATCAATGCTACATAAGCACGGCGATATACTGTGTAGTATATGAATTTACTATACCCACAGAAAGACAACGATACAAAGATTACACAATGACGACGATATACATGGGGTTACAACGAACGAGTCTAGAACCCTGCAAGAGACCTTGGGAAGACGGCAGGCCTAAATCTGCTTATGACAAGCGGGATTAACTGTCCACCCTGGATGTGAGATGAAGCAGCAGCAGCAGCAGCGCGAAAAGGAAGAACACGAGGAAGAAACGCTGCATGTCGGCGAGCACGCTCACAACGCGAGAAGAAGAAGAAAAAAAGAAACCAAAGAGAGAGAGAACGGGCAGAGACGAAGAAGGTCTGCGGGTGCAACAATGGCATGATATTATACCGCGCCACAGCAGCAACTCCGCCGCGGCCGTCACGCGGTGTTCCAGGAGGGGTGTGGAGGTGTGTTTGGGGGACGGGGGTAGTGACGATGAAGGGGGCCGCGCTTTAGGGGACAGGAAAAAAAAGTAAATAAAAGAAAGAAAACATCCGAATCCTGCACGCATTCATGCAAGCCCTTTTTCCCCTTTCTTTCTTTTTTTCATTTTCTTTTTCTACCATTGCGCTGCCGCGGAACGCTCCAGATACGCTCCGAATGTGGGTTAACTCACTACGACGCCGAAGACGACGGTGCGAGCTCGCTTCTCGTCGGCGCTGGCTCGCGGTCGAGCCCCCCACCATACAGCGGCGGCGAAGGAGGGGGGGACGCGTAAACCTCACCTCGGCGAGGGATCATCAAAACACCGCGGCAACGAGACCACTATACGTACGCTTCTGAACGCGAATGACCTAACCAGACGAGACCAGACAGGGCTTATCTCTTGTTTCAATGCTCCCCGGGCCACGCGGTATACAAAGGAGCGCGTGCGCCCAACTTGGAGGGGGGATGCGCAGCGCCGCGCGTTCGTCTTCCAGGCCGGCGCCGCTGTATAGACGACGTCCGGCCCACAAAAAACCAAGCCGACTTACTATATAGCATGCACGAGCAGGGAACGAAGGCGCCACGCGTCAGGTCAGGCATGCAGGCGAGCTGGATAACGACGTGGCGGCCGCGTGTTGCCTCGGCTTCTCTCGGCAGAAGACGCCGCCGCAGTGCTTGACCTTTCTTCACCCATGCACACCCGGTTCTGCAATGCTTCAACCCGATTCTGTTGCGACGATCGAGGGAGGCGGAGCGATCGCTCTCTGCCGAGGCCATCCTCCTTTTACTCGAGCCTATGTGCACTGACATTAACGCTTAATTTGCCTCGTTGTTATTGTCAGTACGTCCCGAGCGAAACGGCGCAAACATCTATGCATACGGGATAGGCAAAGAACTGAAAAGGAGGTCGGCCTGAGGTGCATTCATCTGGCCTGTTACTATACTCATCGTGTCGTACGGCGGTTATAGAAATGGATCAATGAAACTTAAAATGGGAATTCGACAAACGTTACACGGAAACGAAGTCAACGGAAACGTCATTTTATGACAGGTATCTTGGTATACAAATTTGTAGGGAGGAGGGGCCCGCGCGTGCAATAAGGCTTTGAAAAATGGTTATTAGCCGGGCTTGTTGGCATAACGACATAATAGGGTCAAAGCGCAAACATGGGTCAACAAAGTGTTAATTTCTATAGTCTCGTTTTTGTGCTGTTTGCCATACACTGACGAAGGCTTTCTTTCTCTGTGCGTAAAATACGACGTTGAGGACAGCCTTCGGATATGTCAAAACAGTCATAACCGGTGAAGTTCCGGGAGAGCGACACTGCGTTTACTAGGCAGCAAAGCGCGCCATTATATATATATATATATATATATATATATATATATATATATATATATATATATATATGCATGCGTGTGTGTGTGTGCGTGCGTGCGTGCGCTTTTAATCCGCATGTCAGCGTATACAGGCATGGCTACAGTGCGTCAACAAGTCACGCAATAACGTGCCCACACTTTCCTCGCGACGACAAGCATAACAAACTTCCTTAAAATAAATCACACATGCGAGCGGTGACGTCGCAATAAGGAAGCACGCGACGTGCAACGTTACGATGATGACCGCCTCCTTCCTCACTGGGACGGAACACTTACGAGGCGTCAATCAGCGCATTTCTTTCCTATGCGCTGCGGAATGACTTCGTCTGTCTGTAGCACGACCTCCTCTGTCTGTAGTAATCGCACTCGCGGTATTTTGTTGTACTCCACGGTTTAGTTTTTAAAGTAATAAATCTAATCTAATCGACGGGTTGCATCGCTTTCTTGCTTGGATTTTTAATTTATTATATTGTCTAAACGCTCCGCATGCCCGGCGAACAAAAGGAGGAACAAATGAGAATCAATAAATCAATCAAGCAGTATTTATTTCTAGAAGGGAAAAGATACACTCATAATCTTACAGGGCCTTCAAGTACTGAGGTCCGTGGGCATATCAAGCAAACTTCTGAAACTATACGTAAAATAGTCCAACGCGTTGCTGACCCCGAAATAGTTTTCGGGGTTTAAGCGCGGAGTCCACCCAGCTGTGGAGGCAAATAAATAGTTTAAGCAGCTTCTTGGGCACGCGTCAGGCTAACGACCGGCGAAGCAGCGCGTGAGCAAGCGTCGCATATGAACGAGGCTTCCAATTTACGCCGACCTCAATAGGCGGCGCTAATACACAAGACGAGAGACAGCCAGTTTCTCCGAACAAGCTATGATCTATCGGCAGCCTGGAGCCGCGGCAAATAAAATGGATTCGTCCGTGCCGCGACATCAAACGTCCAACCACTCTCTCCTCCCTTCCTACTACAGCCCTTTCTCCCCGTCATCGTGATGACGTGCAGGAAGTGGAGGATCCAGAAATAGACTCAGAGCGTAGGCCTGCCTCCCTTTTTTTGTGTCCCGCCAATTCGTTCACCCCCGCTTCGCGGGTCAATTGCGTCACAGTTAGGAAATAGATTAGGAAAATGATGCATACTCGCCAAGACAAAAATAACCAGCGCGCGCGCGCGCGTCATTCATTTCCGAGGGGTGGGGACACTTTCCTCCCGCGGAAACGCTCTTGCGATGAAGCCACGGGCCAGAACGGCCGACAGGGGGCGAGAAAAACGCAATTGCGTAAGAGGCGGTCTAGTTGAGCTTTCATTTAAAATGAAAGCTGAATGCTGCGCAGTGCATGCGTGCCCAAAGTCGCCGCGCTAACAGAGGCAAGGAAAATTACGAAAGAGAAGGCGGGGAGGTTACATTAGAGATAGTTCGGTTACCCCGGTTACGCACACACACACACACAAAGAGAAGTGTGGAGCAGCGCAAAAAAAAAAAAAAAAAAATGTGCGGGAACCATTGACGGCATTTGCCACTGTATATTAGCGAATGGCCAAACGCTTCTAGAGAGCTATTCGCTTTAGTAAATGAAGGATACTCTTGAAGGCGTATATCTGTTGCAGTGAGGATATTTTGGCAGCGTTTCATGTTTCATTGCGCAAGAGAACAGGGCCGTTAACGAGAACATCTGCAGCGGTATTACACAGACGGCGAACGTCACGTGTGTGTTTTTTCCAACCAATGGCGCGAGTGCCGGCATGGATGGCGAATGCCATCCTCCTCTCCCGCCCCCAGAGCCCTTTCCCGCTTCCGCCATAGGGGGAGAGCGTGACGGGTGGAAGAATGGCGACGCAAAGGAAGATCGGTTGCTGCTTTTCGAGAAGGGTTGTCGAGATCTCAGTGACTTTAGACACATCGATGTATAGTTGTAGCTCAAAAACGTGGTAACCTTTTCGCAGAGAGACGACAACGTACAACAGCACCGCTAAAGTGTATACCGCTTTTAACTACACAGATACGGCTTCTCCGAGCAGCGGATAACCACTACAGCTTGCAAGTTAATCACCTGTGCCAACGAAGAAACAACGGGACGCACTGGGACGAATAAGAAGAAAAAAAATCATAGAGTGCATGATGCAGAAGGTGTGGAAAGTCTGCCGACCGCATAATAACAGGCCGTGCGGCGGACACCTGAACAAGAAGAACGAAGTCACTTCGTAGCGTACTTGCGCGTAGAGCAAATGAGAGAGAATCTACGTCGCTACCTTCGGATTTTTCCGCGCTTACCTACACCAGGGGTGCCTGCTCTGCACACTACCATGTCTAATTCCACCATATATTGCCGAATTCCACCATGTCGGCGTTT
The DNA here is from genome assembly GCF_013339745.2 of Dermacentor silvarum. NCBI lineage: Eukaryota > Metazoa > Arthropoda > Arachnida > Ixodida > Ixodidae > Dermacentor > Dermacentor silvarum. The sequence continues at coordinate 148,024,507 of NC_051155.1, forward strand.
TGAGCCAATAGGAGAGCCCGCAGCAGCCCTGCGAACCAATCAGAGCAGACGAGATGGCAAACTGGACAATATGGCGGAATTCGACAACGTCCAGAACAGCATCCCAGAAAAACCTCTCGCCGCCAACCGTCGCTTCTATTTCCAGCAAGCGTCACGCACCTGTTGGCGGCGCCAAGCTTCAGACGCCCGGCGCTTCGGGACGCTGACTCACCGCCCTTACCCCACGTAGCAATTAACCCGCTCATCCAGTTACAAACGGTGAACAATCTGCGTAGGCCTTGACGCCGGCGTCGGTTCAACGTTCTCGCCGTCACGTGCGAGGGGTCACCACGAAGAGCCAGGAGAAAGCGAGAGCTGAGACAAGGGGGCGACGAACACGCCCGCTCGTCTAGTGGCCAACAACGAAATGCGAAAGAGCCGAGATGAGGGCTGGGGTCTAATGCTGCCGTTCGCGTCCTTTGTCTAAAGAAAGGGGGGGGGGGGGGGGGGGGGGGGGGGCGTCCTCGCGATAACACCGCATTTTCTCGGTTTTGCACAAGCTCAACCGCGTCGGTGCCGGACTCATTCCAAAAGGTAAAACGGACTCTCCTTGTGACAACTACGTGAACCCCAAGACGGGGACTCCTTTTAAAGTTCACCTCACCTAGAGCTAACAGTACCATGCATCAATTGTAGGCATAGCTGCTACGTTTGTTAGCACGCGCAACCTTCGCAACGCAAGCGCGCCCCCGCTGAAGCAGCACGAGCACGCCGACCTTCACGGACTCAAATCGCCTTTTAATTAGTCGCAACGGTCTCCCTCACCACGCCCTATCGGATCGCACGTGTGCCGGCAACGTACCGTTTCCGAAGCTTTCACCCGATCGTCCCAACGGAGCGAGGCCGGTGCCGCCAGGTATACGACACTGCCCACGGCAAACGAGGCAAGGACCGAGCGGCGCGCACGAGCGCTGTATTCAAGGTCAGCGGTGAAGCGGCGATCTTGAGTCAAGGGACACGGAATTCATTGTCAATGATACCCATTCATTTAAGGCGCCGGCTACACGACAAACCCGCGCAAGCATAGCGGTAACGGCAGCCCCTTACTGACAGTAACTTCTCCCCCCCCCCAACCACCTTTTCTCTTTCTTTTCAGTGGCACGAGACTTAAAATGTTTCCACACGAGCAACACGAAGGTACACTCTAGTAGCAAGGCGTCCAATCAGTGTGTACTGCTGCACCTCTACGCCAACATACCTGCAGATAGTGCTGGAAGAATCCATTACAAGTTACCCGGTGCCCAAAGAAAGAAAGAATAAGCGGCGGGGCAACGCGAGAAACAGCCACGCGCAGCCTGCGTTAATGAAGCTGAGCAAAGACCATTACACCCCAAGCGATTACGTATGAGCGAGCTCATCCGTCTTCCACGTGGTCTACTGCGCGTGCGCAGGGCGTGGCGCCTTTCCTTCGGCGTTGCAACAAAAACGCGCAAACGAATCGACGCGTATAATTAAACGCGGCAGAAAACGAAGCTCCCCTTTGCTGCTGGCGCTTGGCTACGGAACGTGTTTTCGGCTTCCGTTCCGGAATTTCGGCTACTGCATCGCACGGCCAACGCAATGGGTCGAAGTCGAAGGAACGTAACGGAGCCGATTTCATGACGGGCAATGTGTTATGCAGATACCCCGTCATTCCAGCTCTAGTTGTCCTGCGCACTAGTATACACTAAGCGTCGTTTTTAAAGTTGCGTCCACTCAATATACGCTTCACTGCCAATGGTGATCGCTGCCGACTCCCTTGCCTATGTGGCTACATGCAATGCAATTCGCGATGTCTGTGTGGACAGCGTTTTCTTTTGAACAGTCGAAAGGAGGCAAAACAGTCGCCGTGTTACGAGGCGTAATGGCTAGGGCGTTGCGCTGCCAAGCCCGACGGCGCTGGATCAAATACCGGTCGCATTTCGATGAGGGCGAAATGCAAAAAACGCCCGTGTACCGTATATTGGGTGCCCGTTAAAGAGACCCAGGCGGTCAGACATTAATCCGAAGTCCCCCACTATCTACCGCGTGCCTCATAACCCTATATCCTGGTTTTGGCCCGTAATACCCAGGAATTCAATTTTATTTTCAGGAGGCAAAACAGTGGTAAAGGTGATGTTTCATAAAAGTAAAGATTTTTTTTTTAGTTTCAGTTTACCTCTAGAGACAATGGTAGAATGGTAAAGCTACGCTAAAATACTCGGCCATTTATTGCACGCGCGAGGCAGACGTGCAAACTGGTATTTCTCGTTAACGTTCGTTCCTTTAAACCCAGGCGACAATAATACCGCACAATTACGTAGGAACTACATCCGGTTTCTGCCTATATTTAGGCCATAAAAACTAAACAAAAAGACAGTGCGTGTACCGACCCTAGCTGCCAGTGCTCGGTGCGCGAGCGCTGCCATAGAGCGAGGACAAACCCACAGGGCGAGATAAAAAGAACGGAGTGGCATTCGGTGACGTAGGTCGGTGCCATGCGTCACAGTGGTGCGGCACATCGACGGTATGCAGAGTCGTCATATCTCCTTATCGCGAAAGAGCCGACAGGACGCTGTCGCCAAAATACCGGCTACGGTAAACACGTTTCCAACGCCGGAAGCTCGAGGCGAGAGATTATTTGGATCACCCGAGTTCGCTTAACAAGAGTGCGTTAGATTAGGGGACGCAAGCGGCTTGCGTACCGAAGAAGAACCCAAGGTCTGCTTGGCTTCTTGCTCTCTATACAGGGTGTTTCAGCGAACACATTGAAACATTTTTAAAAGTTACCCGTGGCTGATAGCGCAATTCTAGTTCATGCGCTGGTATACTCAAAGAGGCGGACATCACTTGCCCGAAAAATTGAAATTAACAGAATATCACTAATTAAGTTTTGAACTAGTTACCTTATGGCCCATATTAAAATTTACAAATTGTAGCCGTGGAGTTTGCAAGGCGGATCCGCTTGGAACGAATTCTTAGGATGACACCCAGTTTCGAGATATTAATCCCAAACGATGCACGTGTGGCTACGTGAGGTGCCCGAGGGAAGCAGAAGGAACGCGTATAACGTCGCTGAGACGCCGCCACGTCGAGCTCAGTGTAGAACACTAACCAGCAGTGTTCGTGACCCAGTTTTCGAATAGAGAAAGGCAGCCGTGCATACGCGTCCGTAGTTCTACTAAGTAAGCTTCCGCCTCGGCGCCAAAGCTATCAAAGGCGAACAATGAGGGACAGGTCTTCCCCCGGACGCAATGCGGGAAAAAAGTGTAGGGAAACCGGCTGGAAGAAGAACGCCTCTATTTCGAGTCAACGCGGCCGCACATACTCAACTTGCAAGATTAAACCGTAACCATACGAAGCCACAGGAAAGCACAGGATATTTGCAGTTCAAGTGCGGAACTGATAAGTTAAAGGAAAATAGACGAAAAAAAAAAACTTGCCCCGGTAAGGGGTCGAACCCACAACCTCCGCATAACGCGTGCGTTGCACTGCTCCTGGCCATAGCGGCGGATCGGGCCGCCTCGTTTCCCCTCCTCATTCAGCAATGTATTACAAGATGGGTTTTACTATTGTAAAACCCATTTACACGATAATCAGGCGCTTCCTACCCGACAATCAACGGTGCTAGCCATCCGAGAACAATTCGAGACGGTCACTCCGCCATTACGCACGAAACGAGCGAAAAAAAGAAATATTGCTTCGCCCGCAGTGAAAGCGCAGTGCAGTGCGTGGTGCACTGTACAGCGCCGCACGCCAGCAAGCGAGACCACGTATGCATGGGATCCCCTTCAAGCTGCAAAACTCCCCCTCGCCGTTTTTTTTTTTTTTTTTCTAATGTCCGCGCAACGGAGCGTGGCACATCCTGTCAACAGTACGAGCAGGAGGAAAAAAAAAAAAAAAAAAAGGCGCGACTTCCAAACGACCGACCGCCGTACAGTACGGCAGAGGAAACAATGACTTTCCCCCGAATGCGCGTCTCGACAATAGCGAGCCGCTCCTGTTTCGCCGAAGTCAGCGCTTGCGACAGCTCTCCGATAGAGTGGGGAAAGTACGAAGCAAAAACAAGAAGGACCGGAACGGCAAATGCGCACTCGAAAAACTACGGCAAAGAGCCAGCCTACGTTTAAGATAAAAGCGAGACACCGAATAAGGCATAAATAAACGATAATGAAGAGAGGCGACTCGATGCTTCGGCCAGCGGAGCTTTCTCTAGCGCCGATCGGCGCGGCGGCCAACGCATTCTCGCTTTCCAATTCAGGGCGCGCGCGCTCTTTGCCGCTTCTCGCTGCCGGAATATAATCGGGCGCGATCGGCGGCAGAACGGGGTGCCGCCGCCGCTTGATGAATGACCCGACGACGAAGCCGCCGTGTGTGAGTCATCCGGAACAACAGACAGACACGCAAGTCAGAAAAAAAAAAATAGTAAGAGAGCAGCAGCCTTGGAAAATGAGGGCCGCTGCTGCGTTAGCCGTCGCCGTAGGAAGCAGTGGAGAGGAGGGTGCCTCGGCTGGAGGTGCAGGTGGAGGTGGCGGCAAGCATGGCAGAAAAAAAAAAAGAAGAAAAATGATTTTTTCTCTCTCTCTCTCTCTCTCTCTCTCTCTCATGGAACACACACACACAACCACACCGACGGCAGGTGCAGCACCGACAACAGCGTGTCAAGGACGCAAGCGCTCGCTGCTCGCTCGCCCTCCCTCCCTCCCTCTCGCAACCGAGATGACGCGCCGCGACCGACCGAGACAAAAGAAACGGGCGGGCTCGGACCACGCTTCTTTTGCGTGGCGGCTTCGCGACGAGGCGCCGCACGCGCCGAAAATCTCCTCCGCACAATGACAACTCCCCCCCTCGGCAGGCACACCTCTCGTCGCAGCCCACGACGGCAGACACGGCTTCCAGGTTTTCAAAAAATCGCTTTCGTTTTGCGTAATCCGCAAACGGCTGTTCGTGGCGCGAGAGGTAAGGGGTAACGTTCGTGGGGCGAGAGGTAAGAACGTTGTACCCTTTGTAACGGGCAACTAATTTGCAGAAAGCGAGCGCATGTGAACGTTGCATCGTATGGTTGGATGGCCACCCTGGTTGTTACGCATGGCCTAGCCCACCAACACGCTCCCGGTGAACGCGTAAACCGCTTTACGGTGTCGAGAGGCCCGAGCGTCGCTGTAATACGCGCGCCCGGCGCTACCGGCTAGCGTTTGCACGAACACGACAGGCAAATCTCATCCCAACAAGCGGACTCGACCCGTTCTTGTCGGCTTCGTGTGTGCTGCTAGCGTACACTAGCGCGGACCGTAAATACATTGCTGAGGAAATAACTTTCGCGCCCATCCCACCGACGATTCTGATGCCGACTGTTTACACGTCTCGCGCGCTAAACTTTCTTCGATCCATGGTCTCCGATAGGCGTTCACCGTCTTGCGTGAAGCACACAAGTGCGCACAGGGATCACTGCGGTAACGGCGTGTGAATCGCGTGAACAGTTTTCACGTTTGGCTCTTCTCGGTTCCACAGAGAACGCAGCTGCGACGACTGGGCCATCCGGGAACGAGTGCGGCTTCAAAGCATCCATGGAGGCTTTGCGGAAGGAGAAATTTTCGCAGAAACTTTCCGCGGCAAATTTCTCGATCCCGACTCCAGGCGGGAGTGGACCTAATCGCGCCGCTCGCCTGCCAGTTATTAATTCGCACGTTGGGTTAAAGTATATGAGCCGAAAATCTGCTTCTAACGAACAGAACTGCGCCGACATAAGACGTCTATCCCTGTTACCCGCTTCGTAACTCCACAAAGCCCAAGCATCACTCCCACATGAAGAAAAATTAGAAGTCGTACACCTTAATTTTATTTATAAAAAGTGTACAATCATTGCTTTCTACCGGTGCTAACATATGGGGCAGAAACTTGGAGGCTATGAAAGAAGCTCGAGAACAAGTTAAGGACAGCGCAAAGAGTGATGAAACGAAAATGTTAGGCGTAACGCTACGACACAGGAAAAGAGCGTTGTGGATCAGAGAGAAAACCGCGTTAGCCGATATTCTATAGTTGACATTAAGAGGAAAAAATGGAGCTGGGCAGGCCATGTAATGCGTAGAGTACCGGTAGACCATATCTACCAGTGGACAACAGGAATTACAGAATGGATGCCAAGGGAAACGAAACGCAGTCGAGGACGGCAAAATTAGGTGGGGTAATGAAATTAGGAAATTTGCAGGTGCAAGTTGGAATCAGCTAGCGCAAGATAGGGGTAAATGGAGATCGCAGAGAGAGGCCTTCGTCCTTCTGGTGGACATGAAAATAGGTTGATGATGATGATGATGTATGTCCACATGGAGTACGTTCGTACAAAAAAATGACATTTTTGTTAAGAAAATTAACTAGTGTACTAATTGATAATTTGCAATTTGTATCCTGAGCTACCCAAAACTTAAAACTTATTCCAGCATTAAAAAAAAAAAAGTAGAACAACGCCGCTACTATGGACAGAATGTTAGTACAGTTTGGAGGTGTCAAATAGAGCGTACATCAAAAGTGTTACGCAGGGCCCCAGGTGTCTTCCGTACGACCGCTGTTCACAGTTATACACCTCCGTCAGAGCGCAGAAGCTTCGAGAAATGATTTAGGGCGGGTGTGTGACCTCTGCAAGATGCGATTCATCTAAACAAAGATTATTACGAAATCATTAATAGCAGCCCCTCTGGACAGCTAATGAAAAAAAAAAAAAACGCAGAAACCATCGACGGTGATTGTCAATGTAAACGAATAGCCAGAATGCACGAACGGAGAGAGAGAAAAAGAACGTCTTCATTGCAGAGCCCGACCACCGACCAACCACAAGAACGGCCGACAGAGCCAAAGAAAGCGATTCGCTTAAAAAAAAAGAAAAAAAAAAAAAACTACACGTTGTGTGATGTTCACAGATTGTCTATGGGCCAAGAAAAATAGACCAAAGGCTAAGCCCAGAGGAAATCGGCGTTCGTCAAATTAACAAGGTCTTGAAACACCAAATCGAATGTATACACTACCGTGCATTTGGCTGTTACAGATGAAAACGGCAGAGTTAAAGCCCCAGCATGCGCCACTCAAACGCTTCCGTAAAATAGACGCCCACAAGAAGGCAACGCGATCTGCAAGAACTCTATGGACAATTTACAGACTGCCTAAACTCGCTCCTATAAGGGCAGGATAAAGTAATATTGAAATCACGCTTAAATGGCGCCTAACGTGTTTACAATGACAACTACAAGTCATGCCATTTCGAAATGAAGGCCTATCTTCTGTCTACGCCAGGATCTTGCAAATTAAACATGCCCCAAGCACCGCACTTGAACACAGCTGACAGGCCTAGACGTCTAGTTGAGTGGAAAAGCAGGAATGCGTCGAGACAAGGGATCCGCGCTGCGATAAGGGATCCCATTATCCGATTAGAAAGGGGCAACAGACAAGGGCTTCCGACTCAATTCGCAGCAACAATACCACCGTCCTTCAGCTGCAGAATGCTGCATTATCAAGACTACAACAGCGCGCAACAGATAACTACGACCTCGTACAGAAGTAACATGAGGCCTCGGACAGACCGAGAGTTTACGCGAACCACGCGATATAAGCAAGTCGAGCCGCCGAGTTGGGCTGAATGAAAACTGCAGGTCGGAATCGTGTAACGAACGATAGTCTTTTCGCTCAACGAGTGTCGGATCGGAGCCGGTCATCGAAGGACAGGACGGTCAATTAGTGCGCTCTGTTAACCACGCCTCAACAACCTCGGTCCAAACAAATGAGTTCACGAAGTAAACGCTGGGCTCTGTTCTCTCATCCTGACGTCTTAAGTGGCGCTGTCCGGTCGTGTATACGAACGTCTCACCAACACAACGACAGAAGTTTCAACCTGAAGGAAGCGACGTGTGGCTTCGCTTCGCTAAAGTCAGCATAGTAATATAACTTAGACTAGAGAACCTGCGCACGGTCCAGTTTCTACGTTTGTCTAATATAAATGGATATGGGTCTTCGTGGCGCTTTCTTTCTCCCCCCCCCCCCCCCCCCCCCCGGGTTGATATTCCACAAAAAAAAAAAAAAAAAAAGAAAGGAGATAATGTGGAGGACAAAACGCTAGCAGTGGGATATGAACCTACGACCTCCTCGTACGATGCTCTAGAAAGTGAGCTAAGGAGGTGGTTGCAAACGCTGCTTGCGTCGCTATTTGTGTGCAGTCACCGCCAAACGTACCGAAGGCATTATGCCCACGACCACACTTGACCTCGGGTCGCTTATCGGGAACCTGCCTATAAATCTATCGTCGCTGGAGCAGTGCCTATTGACTCCTTCACTCGCTCTCCGATTCGGGGCGACTAGCACGGAGACTGGTGAAAGATCTTGTCGCTTTATCAAAGTCGACTGTCACCAAAACTTTTAAGAGAGATTGTTGAATCTACATGCGTGTTCATATGACGTTTGTAATCTGGACGCGAGAGCTCTAACCCTGCAGCGCCAATTGATCCTAATGACCACGACCCCAAATGTCGAACAACGAGACCTCTGAAACCGCAAGCACCACGCGGAATAACGTGTTGAGCCATCAGATTTCACGTGGGGTATTAGGGGAAATGAGCGGCTCTCGATTCAGTACCATCAAAGAGTAGGCAACCAGTTCGCCTCCCGCTGACAGTGTGGCTCTTTCATATTATTTCCCCTTGCCCTTTTTTTTTTTTTTTTTGACAATAAGATAAAAAAAGGAAAATCACTGCAACCATGGACACACACGTACCCATGTTTTTTTTTTTTTTTTTTTTTTTTTTTTTTTTTTTTTTTTTTTTTTTCCCTAAGAGATCATTGATGACTTGGCTTCTTCGGCGCTTTGTAGGACAACGTCTGACATACACAAAAATGAATAGCAGGACATCCACTTGTGCTTAAAACCAGCACGCAGATGTATAAGAACGAGGGGGAGGGAGGGGGAGGCTCGAAGAGTTCGCTTGTTTCGGCGATTCTTCGTGCAAGAGAAAAACAGCGCTGTTGTCAATCGACGTGTAGACGACTAAACTATCGATGCTTCATGTATGGTGGCCCAAAAAGCTCGCCATAAAGCAAACGCGTCGTGTGTCCCTTTTTCGTTCTTTTTTGATACCCCAACGTAAGATCTGCTGCCCGAAAACTCGGTCGTTACACCAACGCAAGCGGAAGAATACACGGTCGCCGCTGCCTAGACGGCGGCGAGACGGTCTCGACATTGCCAAGCGAGCTCAGTTTCGTTTTCCGCATTGATGTTCTAAATGCCACCCTTAGTAGGCAGCCTATATTCCTAACCTAGTCCGTTTTATAAATTGTGGTGCGGACCCAGGTTTCTTCCCATTTCCAACCTTGACTTGAATTATCTATCGTCAGCCTCGAAATAGAAATGACTACAGGTTCAGGGTGCAGGACAACCAACCGCGACTGCAGGTTCAGGGCGCAGGACAACCAACCGCGCCGATCGTTTCGCCCCCTGTCATATGATTCGCTGGCAAAGGCACTTTCTCTTTCGTTTTGTACCTCAAAGTGAACAGCGTAAAGGTGGCGCTAGCAATGATGAAAACGTCCGGACTGTATTTATACTACAACTTGCTGCAGAAATGAAAACAGCTGCTGCTGCTGTATTTTGTTTTTTGTTTTTGTTTCCCAGAAGCCGTCTTGCTATATTACGACATTCTTCCACGGCATTTACATGGTGACGACACCGACATGTAGACACCAGGCATGACAAAACAGGTTTAAAGACATACAAAAATGGCTGGAGTCATGTCAAGCAGTACACATGTGGCTATCTATAGCATCTAACACTCGATTCCGAATGGCCTTATACCCCCAATTCCACTTCAATTAGGAAAACCAGAAAACGGATACCATCTGCTCATTCAAAAGACCACCCCACATGAAACGCTCACGTACAAACTCTACAAACTCTTCTGCGATGCAAGCAATAATCTTCACTTGCAGTTATTTTTGGGATGTATGCATTCTGGAGGGAAGAGGAGAAGGGGAGGACCCTATCGTCGCTAAGTCTCGGTCAACAGAGATTTCAGATTGTTAACCTTTATCGTTTTCGCTATCTCGCAAGTGCTCAACAGAACGTTTCCACGGCGGAAAGGAGGCTCGTGTTGGAGTGATTGGTGTAGAGCGAGCAGCTGAGCTGTCCGATGCCAAGTCAGCTTGCGTCACAGACACCGATCACAAGCGCGACACAATGAAGAAGCTCCGCTTGCGACAGTGCCGCGTACGAAACCCGCCTGCTTGCTTGCTTGCTTGTTTTGAGGGCACGGACGCTGTGAAGGTTTCACTATTTCTAAGGTAGACAGACCACTGGGGATTTCGATTAGACTGAAAACCCTACCAATCATTTTTTTTTTCGCACAACATCCTTGTTTACTGTCAGTGCTGAAGCAAAATTGGAAGGAAAAAAAAAACGAAAAAAAAAGCAAAAAAAAAAATGTCGCAACAAAAACTTATGTGCGGCGCAGCGGTTGCAAGGACTGAGCGTGCTCGAAATATCAGACTAAATTTGTCCTACGGTGACGGCGCACCTCAAAACGAAGGGGGCAGACGTACGCACACATCGGCAGTGCCGCCAGCTGTAATATGCAACCCCATTCAGCCCAAAACAAACACCAAGATATGCTGAAACCATGCTAAAGCTGCCATCTGTGGCTACTATAAAGGAACGATTACAAACGCACTGACATGATCTTGACAATGTTTTGCTTGAGTTTTTGCCACATGTGCGAAATACGGGCGGCGAGAACAAAAAAAAAGAAAAACAATATTGCGTCTGCGAGTCCCGTAGCGACCGAGCCGGGGCAACGCCTAGAGGGTACGGGTAACCGATACGGAGAATCAATGAAAAAAATTTCTGTCGCTCGCGCACTACGCGCCTGACCATCACGAAAGCTCGTGGGGGTCTCTAGAAACGCGAAAAAGTGCACGGAACTTACCGCTATCGAGAGACAATCCTCCGAGCCCGAAGGAAACTTGACGATGAACTTGCTGCCGGCACGCTCTTCGGCATCGTTGAGCGGCCTGAACCGGCAGACGACTTTGATGTTGCACTCCGCCGGAGGTGCCTCCGGCACATTGGGGGCTTGCTGCATGGTGTACTATTTTTTTCCCTACAGATACACACAGCTGAGAGCTAGATAAAGAGCATGACCGCACGATGCTCGCAGCGTATCGATCCCACCAGGTTTAGGCCTACGCGACAGTCTCCATGATCCGCACAGGCTACGCACGTCAGCTGAACATCTGGCCGGTCAGCGGTCGCCCTGGGAGCCCGGAGCAGTCGAGCAGCGGCGAAGCACAATGGCTGAGCACGGCCGATGGGTATGTCTTGAGCACGGCATCCAAAGGAGGAAGAACAAAGGGAATGACCACAGCACTGGGCAATCACTGGAAACGTCGACCGGCCATGCTCAGCCAGCCGCGAGGGGTACGACGGGAGTCGCTCGAGCTGACGTCACACCCGTCGGGAGCCTCGCACGGCCGCCGGCAGCTCGCCGCGCCGACTCAGTGCCATCTCGGCTCAAGTGCCCGAGTTAACGGCGGCGCTTCACTTCGCGGCGGCTGCTTCAAATCGAGTACAACTGTTTGGGTTAAGAATTTGCTAATCTCACCGAGCAAACACTTCGATGGTTATGTAATCAAAGGTCCCCAAGCTACGTCAAGATCCACGGCTGTGGTGCAAACAGCCAGTCGAAAAAGTGGCTTCGAAGGCAGTGATGCAAAAGTGCAAGGCTCGCGCTTCGGTCTGCTCGGAGATTCTGCGCTTGAATTCTTGTATGGCTGCGCATGCGCTGGAATAATGCTATATAGAAAGCGATTTTTTTACGGTGCTGTTTGTTCTGCGATCCCGGCGCGCTCGGTTGATTGCCTGGATTGAGCGTTGAAATCTGATGATAATTATCTCAAATTAGGTGCGTTTTTCAAAATTAGAAAAAGAAATTTGGGTGCATTAAAATATGACTGCATAACATATAAACACTGCCTCCAAGGTTCTAAAAAGACTTAATTAACAAAAAATGCGTTATTCTCCTGGAACTTATATTAATAGTGGCGGACTACGTCCGCCTCGTATTAAAACTTCTCTGCAAAAACGCCACGTACGTTCATTAGGCTCATAGCCGTTTTATAAAAATCTGTAAAAATATTTTATAAAAATAAGAAAAATGTCACCTGATATATGCCTTAAGTACACGTACGTGTACCTATGTGATGCGGCCACAGACATAACGCAGGACCGATTTCTTGAGGCTTGAAATTTTAAGTTATGCGCCACCCGAAGCCGCTTACAACCGCGATCAAGGATCGACTTAGAAATATGGAGACAACGTGAATGAACACGTATTAAACAAGCTCTTTCAAATTGATGATTCATTCAATCTATCGTTTCAGTAGGTCTACTCGTGAGCGGTGTGACTTATCGAAGGAGTCGGGATCCACTCATCGTCTGCTGCCACGCTTAGCACCTAAGCTATGCGGAGAAGTCAGTCTACAAAATATCGTATATGTAGGGATCATGACTTTCGGGTTAAACCGAGGGAAAAATAACTATAAAAGTACGCCTCTTTTTTAATGCGAAAGCATTATACGCCCCATTATGCGAAAATCCGTCGGTGGCGTCGGCGTGACCAAAAGATGGTACCAAAAATGGCAGACGGCGCAACGAGTAAAAGCACGTCACAAAATGCTCGGACTAACGTCAAATTTATCAGGGAGGTAAAGAAAGTAAATTAATGGCCTTGAAAAGAAACTTTGGTAAATTTTGGCCTGGATGGGAATCGAACGCGGGCCCCCGGCCGGGGTGCCCGCGCCCATGGCGCCAGCAGCGGCTCCCTTTCTTTCTGTCTCTCTTTCTTTCTTTCTTTATTGCCTCCACGGTGCTCGTTGACTAAAGGTGTGCCTAGTGCCTGCGTCATTGCACAGGTGACGGCCCAGCCAATGAGGAGGAGGAGGTGGCGCCACGTCACGAGTGTATAAAATGAGTATAAAACTTGCAGGTCGCTTAAGCTTCGCCTTTAAGAGTGGAACGCGACAGCATTCAAATATCCCTGACTTCTACTCACGCTTTCCGGCAACTGCAGCTTATGTAACCGCAATGTTTAGCGGGAAACGCTGGCGGCGAATGCTATGCACGAAGGCGGGTGATATATATATATATATATATATATATATATATATATCAAAACGTTTATTAAAAATAACAGGTGTAGGGAGCGGGTGGGTGGAGCCCACCCGCTCCCTACACTCCACTACACTCCAGTCCAGGGCTCCACTGGCTTGAGCGGTCCGCCGTGCCTGGTCGAGGAGAGCTAGTTGCATCTCCCGATCCTCGCTGGCGAGCCAAGTCTCCCACTGCTCCTTTCCGGAAAGTTTGCCGGCTATTTGCGGTGTATTAATTTTGGGTGGCCTGTTCTGGCAATCCCACGTAATGTGGGCTAGAGTTGGCTGGCCTCCGCACCACGGACAGTGAGCGCTGTAGAATGTGGGGTGAATGGCATGTTTCAAATAAAGATTTGGATATGTGTGCGTCTGTATTCGGCGCCAGTCGTAAGAGTCCCGCCCGGATAGATCAGGGTGTGGTGGACTGTACTTTCGTCGCTCGCGCCGTTGGTACTCAAGGATGTCTCGCGGTAAGAAGGGTTTTTCTGAACAGTGGTCGGCCGCTCGGTTGACAAAAGCACGAGCTGCGCCGTCCGCTCTCTCATTGCCATCGAGTCCTATGTGACCCGGGCACCAGATGATCATGTGGTTCTGCGTTAAGGCGGGTGAGCTTTCTGGTAGAAACACGACCTCTTGCGTGGGCGGATCCCGGAGGTAGTGCACAGCAGCGGCAAAAAAATTACATCATTTTCAGATTTCTGTTATTGTGTCGCACTTTTTAACATTTCAGTCTGAGAAGATTTAACATATAAGGCATGCATTGTCGGTGTTTTCTTTCATGACATTTCTTTGTGGGCTGTCATTCTCAAAATTTCGAGGAATAACTTTGTCAAGAACGTAAGACAAGGTATGAACAACTTTAGTGATAGAATGGTGTGGCAATATAAACCGCATATACCGCATGTCATATTGCGAGGCGTGACATACACATAAACCTAAATATATACGGGATGATTTTCTCTAACGGACAACGCCGCCGACGCCGACACGATAATTTCTGCGAGACGGGGGTCTTAACGCTATCGCGTTCAAATAAAATGCATTAATGTCCCATTGAACGACGCTGAGCTGGCTGAGCAGTCCTTCGAGTTTTGAACTCCTCGCTGGCAAGCGAGCGCGTTGAGACGCTGGGCGCGTTTTTGAGCGAAAGCTGTACTACGCGATGCCTCGCAAGGTCATTCATCGCGTCGCAATGACCTCGAGCCACCGGAGAGCAAGTGAGGAAGGTGTGACGTCATGCCACGTGATCCGCTGCGGAGAGGCGTCGAAGCTGCGCTCGCTCGGAGCCTCGCCACTGCGCTACCACGTGACAAGGCGAGGGTTTAACGGCTGCTTCACCGGCGCTCTGTGCGTGCGCTTCAGCGGAAGCGACATGCTGAATCTAATCATCCAGTAGATTTAGCTAGACGGCAGGCTTCGAAATCTCAAGCAACGGCAAAGTTGGCTGCTGAAAGAACAAAGGGAGGCCAGATTAGCAAGTTACGGAGAAGCTTATCAAGCGCGGAAGCGTGCATTAATGAAACACTGTGCATAGTCTTTGCAAAACCAAGCCAAACAGACCTTTCGCTCGTTATAAAGGTTTACAAGAGTTAAACCTCAGCCCCCCCCCCCCCCCCCCCTCTTTTTTTTTTGCCCTTGCCGAGGCGCAGTTAGATCGCAGGCGAGAGCTTGCGTGGAGAAGGAACGCGCGAAAAAAAAAAAAAAACATTTACCCAAAGGGACTCTATAATGATTTCGGATTACCACACATAAGCAGCCTTAAGTGTATCTGCCGAATTTTTACGCGCAAGCGTAGATGCCGCCCCGTGTTTTCGTCGCCGCGAAAGGCCGGAGTTGGAAGGCGCCTGGAGGCGGACAAGAGAATCGCCGCATTCGCGCACTTTCCGTTTATGCTTCGACGCCGCGGTGCACGCTCGCAGTGCATGTTCGAGGCGTCTCTTCTTTGCATGTGTAGCAATATGTGCTTCCCCTGTGGTGCACCAGGTATCGCACCGTCGTGATCAATATATAGCGACCGCGCTCGCGCCCTCCTTTCCGTTTGTGCTTCGACGCCGCGGTGGTGGTGAATTCTTTATTTCGCCCAAAAATAGGGGACCAGTCCAAGGACCAGTTGCGCTGGCTGAGAAGAGATCGGCGGGGATCCCTTGGGATTCCGCTGCCTCCACCGCACGCTGGATGAGCCGGCGTTCGTCTCCGAGCCAGCAGACGCCGCGGTGCTCGCTGGTTAACCATCTGTACGGAGTGCTTGGGCGGTGATTTTTTTTTTTTTTTTTTTTGTATATTCGGACTGTATTCTCTCAAGGCACTTTCTCGCGCAGACGAGCTGCGGGACGCGTTCGCCACCGAACGCCAACTATAGCTCTTTGAGACGCAGTTTCTGTCACAGCGAGAGCTTTGTGGCGTCTGCATGAAGGTATGGATGCTGTGGTCGGTGGTAGCGCTGTTGCTCCGCCGCCTGGGCTGACGGTCGCGGGACGGGTTTGTTGACAACGTCCGCTACGCGTCTGTTGTCGAGATGTGCCAGAATGGATTTTTCTTCGTCCAATTAAGGGCAATGCACATTTCAATGCCATATACTTACAAATCGATATGCGAATATATGTACTTGCACTGTTCTTATATGGAACTCAGCCAGCAATATAGCTACTGCGGTATACCCTAGTTTGGTTTTCAGAAATCAAATAGTCCTAAATTATTTCCGATATAATTAATTCGCCGGGATCTCTGTACCCCCCGCATGGCGTTACAAATTAAGTTCTACACTGTCGGTCTGCACTGGCTAACTTCCCCGTCTTTCCCTCTCTCCCCCATCCTATTTACGTTTTAACACAAAATACATGTATACACATTCTTAATGCCAGCCGCAAGGTCACATCCGACATCGCACCGCGTATGGAGTTGTGCCTTCTGAAAACTTTGTTATTCTGTGTATTGGATGTAACTACAATATTGAAGAGCAGAAGCTGCAGTCATGTAGCACATTTCTGCGTTAAGAGAATTACAGGACCAGATATACCGGGTGTT
Organism: Dermacentor silvarum; assembly: GCF_013339745.2. NCBI lineage: Eukaryota > Metazoa > Arthropoda > Arachnida > Ixodida > Ixodidae > Dermacentor > Dermacentor silvarum. The sequence continues at coordinate 148,040,704 of NC_051155.1, forward strand.
CAAAACTAAGCTTTACGGAATTTTTAAAAATAGCCTGTAGCAGGTAGCATAATTCTTATCGTTGAGCTGGGTTATTCGAAGAAGCGGACATTAGTAGCACGAGAAATCGAAACACATATTCAACTAATTAACAAAAAATCACTAATTAACTTCGTAGTTAATTACTTTACGACACGTATTGCAATTTACGAATTGTAGCCGGTGAGCTTGTCAGGCGTATCCACTTGCAATGAATTTCCAGAATGACACCAGTTTGGATATATGCGCCATCAAACTCGCCGTAAAAATGCACTGTTGTTCCACTTACTTTTTTTTTGCTAAAATGCTGTTTTATACATTGAAGTACAAAAGTAAGTGGAACGCCCATGTCCCACACTTTGGGAAATAATATCTTGAAACTGGTGTCATCCAGGAAATTCATTTCAAGTGGATGCATCTCGCTAACTCACCGGCTACAATTCGTAAATTGCAATATGTGTCGTGAAGTAATTAACTAAGAAGCTAATTAGTGAATTTTTGGTAAATATTTGAGTATGTGTTTCGATTTCTCGTGCTAATAATGTCCACCTCTTCGAATAACCTAGCTCAACGATTAGAATTATGCTACCTGCCACAGGCGATTTTTCAAAATTCCGTAAAGCTTAATTTTGAACGCCCGGTATAGTCACCAAAATGGTAGGCTTGACGAGCAAAATTATTAAAAAAAAAAAAATCCGGTAAACGTTGGTCTGGAAAAATATATTCACCAAAGACAAATTAATTTTCAGTTGGAAATAGAGACCGCGATAACGCTGAACCTTACGCACATGTGCGGAATAAGAAGGGAATGCGTGTTTCTCCTGTGGCTCAGTCGCTCGGCGGTAGACACTGATTTACAGGGGGGAAATCATTCGCCGTTTCTTCGATGTAATCTGATAAATGCCGGAAAATGCTCGTCGATCTTTACTTTACGAACCTGGTATAAAGCTAAAGGTACCGAAATTATGACATTTATTCACGTGAGTGACTGCTCTGCGATATAAGAGACAGACGTCCACAACCAGGGCGGTTGAACGCAAAGGCATGCTATCCTCAGCTGCTGATATACGCCATCGTTTACAATCGTTTACATTCCGAACACTAAATTGTGGAATATTCTTTCCGAATATTATCCAAGCATATATGGGCTCCGACATTGAATTTTCCAGCAGCATTACCAGACGCCCACTGTCTACGTTAAGTACAGCTGACGAAAAACAGCGAACAGACCGCTCTTAAAGAAGCTTAGCGTGATCGATGAAGCTTGTGGCGACTATTCAGTAAAAAGAGTCGCCGTCTCACGCCACGCGCGAACGTACAAGGTCAGCAGGCGCGTGACGAAAAAGAGAGCTCAAAGCACAAACACAGAGATAAGACAAAGAGGTCCCGCGAAGACGCGTATATTTCAAATGATTAGCAGCAGCTGGCGAAACAGGGAAGCCGGTCTCTTTGTCGAAACGTTGGCTCTGTACTTGATACACATATATCTATGGCCGTGAGTGGCACTGGCTAACGCTCTTGGGGCTACGTATACAAATACCAAAAGTCGATGGAGTCCTTCGAGTTATGAACTCCTCGCGGGAAAGCGAGCGCGTTGAGACGCTTGGCGAATTTGACGTCACCGCTTTCGTCACACCGGGCTTGGCAATGGAAATTGCGGTTCAAGTAACATGATGTCATAAAGCAGAGTGCACAGGCAGTGCCTTTTAGAGGAGGCATCGGCACTGGCCTGCTATGTTTATCCAGAGACAATTGAACACTGTTTTATTGGGTGCAAAGACGCCATTCTATTTTGGGATATCCTCCAACGGACTCTATAAAGGAAGACTTTGAAATCAACCCCCATACAGTGCGATACCTGCTGCCGACCTCTGATGACAATGTACCTTTCGACATGTTTTTTTTCTCATGGGAATGCACAGTTTGTGGAAGGCGCGGAATGATGGACCGCAACGCCGAACCGGTTGTACCTACAAAGGTACATTTCATCCAGATGACTGTGCATCTAAAACATATTTATGATGGACTTGATGTTCAACCGGACTGGTACCCCATTTTGGTGAGGTGCTTAGCCTTACCACCCTTTTAAAGCGGAACAGTGCCTCTTCTGTTTTATTGCGATAGCAATTATATGGACACTCCAAAGCAGATTTCTGCCGTCGGCGTCGCCGTCGCCGTGAGGTTCCGTATGACGTCAATGGAGATGAAATCGTCACCGCGCGCCTCCGAACGCTGTATGTGCGAGTGAAAGGGCGCGAGGGACGCGCGCTTTCACGGGGAGTGAACGCACGGCGGAGAACAAACGCGCGCTCTGTGCCGTGCTCCCTTAAGCGCTGCAGAAGTAGGCGTCTCTTTCCTCCTTTACAATCACCATATATGTAGAGCAAACGCGCCTTCTTCTGACGCACGAAAGGCCGTGGGGGGGGGGGGGGGGGGGGAGGGAAGGGAGGCGACGTTTAGCTGCGGCACCAAGTGCCTATTTATATCAGAGGCTCCGGCAACAGTCACCAACGCCGCACGCATTTTGTGCGAACGCGGGCAAAACGCCGACGGCGTCGACAACAGTGCTGTGTGTTGCCGGTGCTGCTGCATGTCCAAGTTTGTACAGCGGATAAAACTACTATCCTTACTCCGTATAGCTCTCTACTAAGTTGCTATCGCAATTGATGCTTCGCCTTTCGGGTGAAACTGCGACAACTTTTTTTTCTGTGTGTGAATCATTGTGCCCGACATCCTATGACTCTGCACAATTGGTGAGTGTTTTATTGGATTACATATTAAAGTAATAAATACCATGAAAGAAAAAAAAATGTTTAGCCCAGTGGGTCAGACACTCGGCTTCTGTGCGTGGGCTCCTGTGCGCACGTTGGCGGTAGTGTTCGAAACTCACTACCGCCAACGTTTTTCGTTTTGTATATGTTATGTTTTTTATACGTTCATTTCTTTATAGCGATTACCGAGGCGAAGTTAGAACGTAGGCGAGAACACAGGAACAAGCGGATAACACAGGCTTCCGAGAGTGAGGGTGATGTGGAATCGCGGCGATGCCCTCTCCCCTCACGCTACACCTGGCGCGCCAGCAGGTGATTCCGTTTCGACAGCTCTGCTCCGTCGAGGCGCGCACGTGGCGTGGCGTCGCAGCCAATGGGAACTTAGGTGCCGTTTCGCTGCTACAGACGCCGGTTTATTCTCTCAAATGAGCCATTTGATGCTTTCGCATCAAAATAGGCTGCTTCTGCTGATGACGATTCTGCAAGTGTCCCCCTAGTGGACATGTCCACTTCGTCTGCTGATGGAATTGTGATTGGCAGGGCTGGGGTACCCGTCGTCAGCAGAAGACATGCGCCCCTGGCCACTCAGCACTTCAGCAGCAGACGTAATGGACATGCCCACCAGATGAACGCTTAAAAAATACCCCCCCCCCCCCCCCCCTACCCAGTCTAGGCTATCGCACTACATGTCTCTCTCAAGTGTATGTTAACACGAGGGATTTGTGGAGTTCTTCAAGAAGTCTTTGTTAGGCGAGTTACCCCCACTATTCGGTATCGGGTTATCTCTCTAGTCTCTTTTATGAGCCGATACCGAGACGAGTGCAATCTAAATGTCTGGGCCTATCTCCAGCTGCATTATATAAAGCCGGTCCCGTGGGTATGTGCAGTGTAAAAATGTGGGCCGGTCTCCAAGATGGTGGTGTCAAAAAAAAAAAAATGTGGATATAGTGCAGTAGAAAAAAAATCACAGCATATCCACGAAGTGGATGATGATGAGTGGGCGAAGCACCGGGGGATCATTCGGGTAAACCACAGCTACGGACGAGAGATAAAGAGAGCGCGAGTCGGGAACGAGAGAGAAAATTACACCATCTTCCCGTAGGGGAACCCTGAGTAGTATGCGAAGCAGCCATGGGGTCGACTCAAGGTAGTTTTATCCGCTGTATAAACTTGGACATGCAGCAGCACCGGCAACACGCAGAACTGTTGTCGACGCCGTCGGCGTTTTGCCCGCGTTCGCACAAAATGTGTACGGCGTTGGTGACTGTTGCCGGAGCCTCTGATATAAATAGGCACTTGATGCCGCAGCTAAACGTCACCTCCCTTCCCTCCCCCTCCAGCCCCCCTCCCCGCCACGGCCTTTCGCGCGTCGGAAGAAGGCGCGTTTTTTCTACATATATGGCGATTGTAAAGGAGGAAAGAGACGCCTACTTCTGCAGCCCTTAAGGAAGCACGGCGCAGAACGCGCGTTTTTTCTTCGCCGCGCGTTCACTCCCCGTGAAAGCGCGCGTCCCTCGCGCCCTTTCACTCGCACATACAGCGTTCGGCGCGCGGCGACGATTTCATCGCCACTGACGTCATACGGAACCTCATGGCAACGGCGACGGCGACGCCGACGGCAGAAATCTGCTTTGGAGTGTCCATATAATTGCTATCGCAATAAAAGTATTCGGCTCTCCAACAAGATATGGCGAGAAATGGATAGTACCGACACCTCGACTTAATCTAGGAAAAGAACGCTTTCACTATACTCTTCCGTCTCTTCTTAATGGCTATGCTCTAGAGCACTGCACGGGCTCGGGCTTACCCGAAAGCCCGGGCCCGGCGCGGCTCGTGGGCCGGGCCGGGTAGAGCAGTTTGTTCACGGGCTCGGGCCGGGCTCGGGGTTTTTGACGCGGGCCCGGGCCAGGCTCGGGCTTTCTGGTGGTGTGCATGTAACGTGCAGCGAGTTATTCTCGGGCGTCTCAACTCTGAAAAACATGTATTTTTCGGTCTCGGGCCGGGCTCGGGTAAAAGGTAAAGGGGTGGCGGGCAGGGCCGGGCGGGTAACGTAGAATATTTCCGGGCCCGGGCCGGGTCTCGCCATAAAAGTTTTGATCGGGCTCGGGCGGGCAGCCCAACGTAAAAACGGGCCCGGGCTGAAAAAATCGGCCCGTGCAGTGCTCTACTATGCTCTCATTAATTTTGATTTGTTTTCCTGTTCACGCGAGGAACTTGTTTGTATTTAAATAACGTGGCTAAATTTTAATTATGTGTACAAATTGCTGTTTTGTGTAGTGTGTATTTATCTTGGTGTACTTATCTATGTTTTAAAGTTGTACAAGTTCCAGTACTGCCCCCTTGCTGAACTTTAGGGCTGTAGACTCGTCAGGCTGTCCTGGCACAGCTTTTTTCTACAACGCCTCCATCTGCACTGTAAGATGCGGAAAAAAAATTGAATTGAATTGAACTCAAGCACGAAGAATTTCGGTTATCAGAACGCGGGAAACTGAAACCGGGAGGCAGCAGCGAGTGCAGAGCCACGCCCCTCGAGGCGACGTTCCGTTACGCCACCCAGCAGCGGGCAGCCAGCGCGCTCGGAAAGCGAGGAGCACGGAGCGTTGATATGGCTTGTACGTACGGAGAGCTTGCTTCAATTTCCCAGTTACGACGAGTCCGCTTAAACCAAAAGCTTAAAAGTTAATCATTGATTTTTTGTTAGCTACTGACTAATTACTACGTATCACCCTTCACCCCATGGCTGCCACCACTGACGGCATGTCACTAAAGGAACCGTTTTTACAGCGAAGCTGTTAAGGGCTCACCTTTTGATCGCCGCGTCCGGCAATAGAAAAAAAATGTCACAGCTTCGCCCTAAGGGCGAAGCAATGAATGCGATAGCAACACAGCAATGTCATACGAAGTAAGGTGAGCGGCTTTGGTAGCAATATGAATTGTAGTAAACATGAGCTGATTAAGTAAGCAGGTGTGCTGCGGCGTAAGTAGACCGACATGAAGAGAGACTCGATGACCACGAGAAGGCGCGTGTGAAACGTTGGTGTTGATGAGAAGCGCTTCCCGTGGGCAGCGCGCGTGCGAAGGGACACACCTGTAGCGCTGCACTGCCGATCCGGGCAGCATCACATGTGTAGCGTGCGTTGGAAAATGTGGCCCGACTATTACTAACTGAATGAACAAGCGTGGTGTGAGCGCGCACAAACAAACATGAATAGATCACATTGAATGACTGCAGACAACGACTGTCAAAACGCTGGCAGCAAGCCCATACGCTGCAGCGGGCGAAGGTACGTGCGGTCTATCGCTTCAACAGAAACTGAGCGGCGAATGCACAGTGCATAAAGGTCAGAGCCGTGTGGAGATAAGAGACGGTGCGGCGAGCGACGAGCGCGGTTGTTGGCAGAGTAGAAGTGCCCCCCCCCCCCCCCCCCGCTCCCTCCGGCGCTGGCTTCCCGCTTCCTAGGAAGCTTGCGCGTGGGAGATTTAAGAGACGGTGCGGTCGAGCGACGAGCGCGGTTGTTGGCAGAGTGCCCCCCCCCCCCCTGCTCCCTCCGGCGCTGGCTTCCCGCTTCGTTGCTTGCGCGTGGGAGATTGAGTGCGTTCGCTCTCCGTGACAGCGCGCGTCCCCGCACGCTTCCGCTTCCGCTCGGGCATACGGCGCGCGGTAAAGATTTTATCTATACGGAACCTCACGGCGACGGCAGAAATCCGGTTGAAGTGTCCATATAATTGCTATCGCAATATAAAAAAAACAAAAAACAAAACAAAAAAAAAAAAAACGAAGAGAAAGCCTGCACGGTAGCCTAATTAGTGGCTTTATAGTGGATACGGCGTTGCGCTGCTAAACTGGAGCGCGCGGGTTCAATTCAGGTCGCGGAATTCGATGGGAACAAAATTGAAAAAGACTCGTGTACTTATATTTAGGTGCACGTTAACCAGGTGGTGAAAACTAAACCGGGTGCCTCATAATCATATGTAAAACCGTAAAACCGAAGAATTTGTCTAATTCAGAAAAAAGAAAGGAAAAAAGCAGGTGGCTGCGTTCTTCGGCTTTTTTTCTAGGGGTGTAAAAAAATAAATTAACCTCGAGTATGATTTCCGGGGAAAAAGTGTTACGCTTATCCTACATCAGTGGCGCACCGACGGGGGGGGGGGGGGGGTTCCCCCCCTCCCTGTGGCCAAGTTACCCCCCCCCCTCTTCCCCCGTGCCCCCGGTTCCACCCGTCCAACTTGTACCTACAGTGTTCTGTTCCCATTGCCATTACAATTCAGGAGGTGGCTTGAGGTCGAATTTTCTCGATTAACAAAAACACTCTATCGCTGTCTTGTACTTATGCATTAACTCCAACATTACTTTTGAGTAAAATGGTGAAGCAATAAAAATCGTCATCATCCTTGGTGTCCTTAATATTATAATATTAGGCATTTTATTTGCTTTTGCATTCCTCTGGCTAAAGAAAAGAAATTGCATATTATGCAAAGTGCATGTGCCCCCTGGCAGAGATCCTGGGTGTGCTAATGACCTATATTTCATACATAAATGTAATGCCATTCCCAAATGTATGGCTGCTCAACTCAGCAGCTTGTATATTATAAACGGCTGCTTTCAGTTATCCGGTGCACTATCATAACGACCATAATGAAACAAAGGAACGGCATGTCTCACATACACGTAGAGCTATGTGCAGAGCTGTTGCGTTCATTGAAGAAATTAAGTGCGGTACCACATGGGGCACCCCAATTTGAATAGGTTGCAAACATGGCGAGACTGTCAAAAAAAGGTTTTCCTTGCCTGAATCAAGGTAGCAGATTAACAGGCTGCCCCAAAATGGGGCATTTATATTGAATGACAGCTAGGAACTCGTTAAGCAGGACTTATTAAAACCCGTGCGTTAGTTCTCTCAGGAACTGCGCCTCTGCACAACAGCCATGACTCCCCGGCAGCACAATCATTCTGAATAACAGTCCTCACTTGCATCGGTCACTCACCTTTGAGACTTCGATCAATAGTGCTGTTATGTGTTACATTAAAACGGAAACGACTATTCGGCGTCGTACAGTATATCAATAACACTTGCATATATATATATAAGATGGTTTTGCATGCTATGAATATTATTTCTGCGAATGAGAGTTTTATGTGCAGCATTCACCAGTAACTGTGTTTGTTATTGCAAACACGTGCGCTTATTCCCTCCCCCCAGTCGGGAGTTCTCACTTTTTCAATAAGTGCATTTAGAATATTTTATATTTTCCCCTTACATATATATCATTAATATATATGTACATCTACCCTTTGATTTAATTACCTAGAAATGCATTGGTCATTCTTCGCGCCACGCAGTTAATAAACCTGGTTTATTTCACTCTAATATTGTTTTCTTCGATGATTGTCTCTAATTAATATTCCACCAACAAGAAGCGCGTAAAATGACACGATATCAAATTTTCTTACGTGGCTTCATGTGGCAGATATGGCTTATTACCAGTTACTTTTAGAAAACAGTGTTAAAAACAGCAGTTCACCTGGCTAAAACTACCTGTTCACTTTTCACAAACAAGAATTTGCACTGAGCCTTACCCATAGCTAAGCTATCGCAGCAAATATTTTTTACGCAATGTAAAATTTTGTTTGCTCTATTAGCTAAGCCTGTTGAGAACGGCAGGCGTCAAGTCGCAGCAAATCAGTGAATGGCTGCAATGTCTTGTGAGTGCAAGGTGCGTGATATCCTTTGAGTAAGCGTAAAAAAGAGAAAAAGAGGACAGAAATAGGAAGTGATGGGGTCAGTGGAGTAATAGGAATCTGCCAAACCTTTAGGAGCTACACATCAAAGGCAATGAACATCTGTATGCTGCTGCCTGTGTGGGCTGTGGCTTCCAATGAGAGAGCAAACCATGGAATGACAAAAACCGTATGTTCTTAACTATGCATGATTTCTGATGATGACATCAGTGAGGTGACAATGTAGTTGTTTTATCTTTATTTTACCTTATCACCCAGTGGCAGCTCGCTAGCCGTGCCAAACATTGGGCTGCGCTCCCTGCTTATATTTCCCCACTTATTTCTGTCTATTACCGCTGCTCCATGCCAACTGTCAGGTAAACGTTGTGCATGGAGAAAGCATTATTGCCATGTTACTGACTCACCCAAATCACTACTTGTTGGTTGTTGTTCACACCATGCTGAAAATGTTGTCAAGTTTCACAAAAATTACTGAAGATCAGAATGGGAAGAACAAAGGACTAAAAAGCCGTAAAGCACACATAGATAACAATACAACTGTTTCTCTGAACAGGTATGTACATTTTTATTTGCAAGGTCATCAGCCCCTGCCAATAGCATGTCATTGTATGTTCAAGCACAGTAGCAAGACATTAACATTAGACACTTACTTGCTGCTTGTAAAATATACATATTCTATATACAATGTGTAGAGTTCTCAGCCAAAACCATATAAGACAAAACCAAAGCAGGTCTAAAAAGCTACAAGGAATTTTAAAACTACAACTACACCCTGAAGCTACACCCTGAAGCACGGTCAAGCACACTTGAGAAAAGGCACTGACTTCGAAGGTTCCCCTCTTTGTTTTTGGCCGCTCTGCACAGATGATGTGCAGACAGAGTAAGGAACCCGAGTTGATGACGGCAGAAGAATCCACCCTGTTTAGTGGCACCAACTGTTTGGCAGAGGGTAAAAAATTTGAGCCTCCCCATTTCCTCTCAGCACTATGCCATCTGCATGTATAATCACAAACGCAGACAAATGAGCAGTTGGACATTAGGACCATACATAAAAGCAACACATTGCATGTTGCACCGTGAAAATAAAAACACCATAGTACATAAAAGGTCGTACACCATTTAAACAGGCAAACAAACGTGCACGAGAGTTTTGCAAGCATGACTTACATTACACCAGAATGTCTCTCCTTTTAATAAAGCCTACAGCATTATAAGGAAAAAAAAATGTAGCCACAACACATATTTTAATAAGGTTAAGATTATGTGCTCCTAAGCAAAACTGTTGGGCCAATGCAACTGCACAATATGCGCAGATGCGAAAAACTTTGCAATAACAGCCTTTACCAGAAGGATGCTTTTCACTACCGCGTCTCCTCACACTCAGTCAAGACTAGAAGAGTGCTGAGCATGCCTACACCAGAAGGCGTCTGTTCGAGCATAAATAAACCTTTCCCCACGGCTTGCATAGAGTACCCTCTTCAGGTAGCGAGAAAGTAGAAAACATAGCAGTCTTTTTTAACAGCAATGCAAAAATCTACTCTGAACACATTAGTTATCTACACGGTCCCAAAGAGCAGCTTTCTGAAAAGCTATTCAATCCCTTGTCTGTGCGTTGATGTATTCTTGCTGGAGGGTACAATGAACTACTGTGCGCACTGTCCAACATTGTCATCAACACCTTCCACCCAGTGGCGGTGTGTCAGCAATGCTGGTCATCACTAAGGCCGAACTGCTTGTGTAAACTGTCCAGCCTCTCCACAAACTCCCGCATACTTGCAGGCTGACTCTGAGAAGGCCGTGATGGGGTCCTGTAATGGCAAAGACAAATGGTTGCAGATTGTATTAGAACTAACAGTTCACAATGCCAAGGTTTTAAGCACATTATAGAGGCAACAACAAATTGAATATATATATATATATATATATATATATATATATATATATATATATATTTTAATGGTGCAAAATGTGAAAATCTGCAGGATAGCTGTGGACACTGGTTTTCCTAAATAACAGATACCTTGCTATAAAAGCATGCCATCATTGCAATGTATAGTGCAGTGAAAAATCTGAACATGCTCAAGCCACAGTGAGGGCATCACACAGTAATTGGAACTAGCTGCCTGCTATCCCCTGCAACCTAGCTTCAAATACACTGGTGTCCTTATTTGAACTTCAAGTGGCTCGTTAATGCTATTAGTGATAATGCTGAATTGAAGCATGTTGATACAACTTTTAATCTGACCTCTGGAACACTACTCTTGCCTTGGACTAGGGCGGCATAGCTGCTTCCAGAGGATCCAGTCCTTGGGAGGTGGCATATGCTACAGGAGTTGTCTAGTCCTTAAAACATGTTACATACGTTTATTGATGTTGTATAATTGACTTCACCATGACTGCTGCACATTATTGGCACAGTCCACACTGACACTGACTCTTTCTTTATTACACAGGTATGCGAACTATGGTTAAGCTGAACTTTGTTATGGCCTACTGCAGTTAGGTTCATTTATGGTAAATATCTAGCTGTATATATTCTGATGCTGCATATGCCATGCTTATACGGACTCTTAACTTTCCATGCTTTTTTGCACGCAGACGACCGCTTACTCAGGAGCCTATAGCTGCCATCTCCCGTGCGGTACCCCAGCGCATGCTGAACTCCTGGCCATCTGGGGAGCCACCAAAAGCCTCCCATATACCATCCGGAAATCTGTTCGCGTTTATACGGATTCGCACACAGCCTACTCTGAAATATTTCGCCCAGCCTCGGAAGATGCTACAGCTTCTGCTATTCAAGCTATCCTTCGTAGGCACGAGAAGGCAAATAGTCCGATAGAAATCATCTGGACGCCGGGGCATACGGGTGTGCCCGGGGGCAATACTGCGGCACACGCCGCTGCTGCTTCCGCAGGTGGGTCGACCAATGTTTCTCAGCCCCCACCCCTCAGGGTGAACCCGTATGACCTCCTAAGCCAAATGGCTCCCTCGGTAACCACCATGCACTATGTAAGAACGTCCCTGCGGAGTGCAAGCAAACAACGCCTCAAGCAGGTTACCCCGCCTGCCCTTTTCTCGAGCAAGTCTTCACTTTCACGCGCTCAGGAGGTTTTTGTAAATAAAGTATTCGCAAACTCGGCCTACACACCATACTCTGTGGCAAAATGGCGACATCCCGACATTACGACTGTTACGTGCACGCACTGCGAGCTGCGATGCCGTGCAGACCTTCACCATTTGCTGTGGCAATGTTCCGCGTTCGACACAGGCAGAATGGCCATACAGCCATTACAGTTTACTAGCTACCGTGAAGCACTGCTCACGGATCCTGATACGCAGTTATTATTTGCAACATATGCTAGCCGGAGCGGCCTGATCAGGGTGGTTTAGGGGGACCGACACACCACAGCACTGGACACGCACTGCCTCAGTACGGGTGCATACTTCTACATCAGAATGCCTATTTCTTGAGACAGTGAATTATTTGAAGAGTGACGACATTAACGCCCCATTTACCTCACAGAGAACCTGTGCCTCCCCATTTCTAAATAAAGGACTTTCATTCATTCATTCATTCCATGCTTTCTGTCCTATCGTCATTGGCTGGCTTGAAGCCAGGTCTCTGTTTTCACCAGTACCAGACATTCTCTGCGACACGTGGAAGGGGAAAAAAAAAAAAGAAAAAAAAAAGAGAGATCAGAATCGAAGAAAAATAACCCTAACCCAATACGACCCCTACAGACCATCATACCACTATATATGGAAAATGTGTTAAAATTTTTTCTAGCAAGTGAGCATAACCGTGGCCAGCCATAATTTAGGTTACGTCTAGCATAGGCTAGTGTATCCATGTAGACTGATACCACCGTCCGACGGACCGATTTAGTGTCACTTAGAGCAAGTGCACTTGGATGTTAGTGTCATTAGCAGGTTGTTACATGAAAAAGTTTAGTGACATTTGCTGTAGAATACTATCGCTGAACTTGCTTCACTATATCCTCGAAAGCAGTGCTTCTACAATAAGTAAAATATTGCAAACAACATTTCCATTAGTCCTGAAGTGCGTTTTTTTTTCTTTCTTTTCTTTTATTGCAATTTCATATGTTAGAAGCATCCCTCTGCTTTCCGCAATGGAAACCACCATACTTCATCTGCCCGTCTTGCATGCAATGCTGTCTCGTCTTGGTTCATGATGACTCATCACGCTTATGTGGTTGCAATTAATTACTTTATTTAATCTAAAATTCATGCTCAATACTGTTTTTAAGGGAGGACGCGGCAATGAAAACTATTTTTGTTATTTACAGAAAAGCAATAATGATATTTGGTAAGCAGATGTAATTTACTATGCCATGAAATTGGGTTTGAGCTATCTGTTATAGTTCTTCAGCTACAGCACTTGACAGCCTATAATAGACATCCCCAAATTAATTATATAGACATAAGTTTATCAAAATTTTTAGTTTGGCATGTTCACAAAGGCCCATTCTGTGCTATAAAGCTATTAGTTCATTTTTATTACACAGTTAGCAAAAAAATTATTCTGCATATTGCCTTACAAATGACTACTGCAAAACATGAATTAAAAAAACATTTATGGTATGTATGCAGACAAAGATAGACAGCTTTATAGCACTCCTCATTACCTCAGGACTTATATACAAAAAAAACACACAAAAAAACAGACCAATTCTACCTTCAATAATCGCGAAATGGCAAAGGATGAGGGACAGTAACTGCCCAAAAATTAAAAGCTGTGAAAACGTTGCCCAAACATTTTTTTGTTGTTGACAAAATCATTGAAAGTAAGCCTTAGAAAACTGAGAAACTGCGGGAACAGTAGTCCTTGGCCAGTCAGGTCACATTTTCTTTAAATTTGTATGCAATCCTCAGCTTTTTTAGGAGCATCATGCAGCCTGTCGGCCGTTTCCGAACGCCTTACAACCTTATCAGCAGCTGGAAATCATATGCAAACGCGCAATCACGCCGCATCAAGATTACTGGCGTTCACTTGTATGGATAGCCTTATCTCTGTATTCCACGCTTTTCTTAGTCCTTTGCTTCCGCTGACAATTTAAAACTTATTTATCTTTGCACGCGTCAGATTAGATCGAACAACAATACGAACAGATCCCCTTATCTTGCGCTAATCATGTCCCGATAACCATCGGACAGTTGCTAGAACGGAGCAACTAAAGAAACACTTGATTACCATGCAGATCCTAAAATGTCAGTTTCGGAAACACACGAAATGCACAGCTTGCCGCTGACTAGATGCGCACGAAACAAGTGCGCCAGTGATTAAAATCTGTCAGCCAATAGGAGCGCCCCCTGTGCACCACGTGACTGCAGTAGCGAATCGTGACACTAGTTTTCCCTTCTAGCAGTCGTGGTGACACGCTGGCAACGTAAAGCCATGCAATCCACAGTGCAACAGCACCTTCCGAAGCCCGATTTTGTATCAATCTTGGTCACAGCCACACTCGGAAAGTGCGATTTTTCTCAATTTATATGGCGTAGCTTGCTATAATAAAGGAAGGTCTGAGGATCGTGAAAAAATTAATTGAGAAAAAAAGTCGCAGTTTCGCCCGAAAGGTGAAGCATCAATTGTGATAGCAAATTAGTAGAGAGCTATACGCAGTAGAGATAGTAGTTTTATCGGTTGCATAAACTTGGACACATTCGCTTACTAACAGAATTAACAAGCGCGGTGCCAGCGTGCACAACCAAACATGAATAGGTCACACTCAATGACCGTAGACAACCACTGTCAGAACGCTGGCGTGAGCAAGCACAGCAGCAGCAGCGAGCGAAGGTTCGTGCGGTCTATGACTTCAACGGAAACTGAGCGGCGAAAGCACAGCGCATACAAAGGTAAGAGCCGCGTGGAGATCGCTTTCAAGATACGGTGCGCGTGACAGCCTGCAGCCACGCAAAGTACAAGTACGTCGTTGCGGGCAGAGTAGAAGCCTGCACCCCCTCCCTTCCGTGCTGCTTTCCCACTTTCCTCCTTTTGCATGGGAGATTGAGTCGCCAGTTGCCCTTGCGCCTGATTGCAAGATACGCATTTGGTCCTGTGGCTAAACGTCGCCTCTTCTCCCTCCCTCTCATCCCCCCACGGCTCTTCGCACGACGGAAGACGTCCTGTTTGCTCTCCACCGTGCGTTCGCTCACGGTGAAAGCGTGTGTCCCTCGTGCGCTTTCACTCGCACATACAGTATACGGCGCGCGGCGACAATTTCATCGCCCTTGAATTTTATACGGAACCTCACAGCGACGACGACGGCAGAAATCCGCTTGGAGTGTCCATATAATTGCTATCGCAATAATAGAAAATTTTGACCAAATTCACCATTTCATTGCCACGTCCCCCTAAACTATAATGCAACATTGCTAAAAATAACAAATAGTACATAATGTGCCTACTGATTTACACATTCATACTGTCACAAATTTAAAATTAAATTCATGCTCAATACTGTTCTTAAGGGAGGACCTGGCAATGAAAACTATTTTTGTTATTTACAGAATAACAATAATAATATTTGGTAAGCAGATGCAATATGATTATGAGGCACGCCGTAGCGGGGGACTCCAAATTGATTATGACCACCTGGGATTCTTTAAATCACCCAATACATGGTACACAGGCGTTTTCGCATTTCACCCCCATCAAAATGTGGCTGCCATGGCCGGGATTTGATCCCAAGTACTCGGGTTTAACAGTGCAACACTAAAGCCACTACGCCACCATAGTACGGTGGGTGCAACAATTCCAGATGACACTCTTGTTTCTTGAGCAGCAGTGCACTGCCAAAGTAGCACTGACAGCAATTACCTGCACTCAAAGGCTCACTAAACTAGCCAGTGTGACTAGGGTATAAGTTATAAAATGATTAAAATCGTGACCTTATCTAACTTAATAATGCTGTGGAATTTCGTGCGTGCTGAAATTGTACAGTATAGTATAGTATGTCTGCCAATCCTGTCAGAATGCAAAAGCATGCGGATTTTAATGCAGGCTACAAGTATGTCTGGTCCCGGATCACCAGGCAGTGCATGCCTACTCTAGTGAAACTTCTTTGCATTTAAGGATTTTAAGCCTTGTTTAGGAAAACGGTAAAATTTGGCCGAACCAAGGCAAATTTTAAGCCGTGACATTTAAACAATAGAACAGCTAACATGATTGCATGTTTCGGTATCAGTCACCACAAATTTCCTTCGCATTAGCATGTGAAGTATTACTTTTGATTGTACTGCAGTGCAGTGAACGCACGTCACCAAGTAAACGACAGTGAGCGGATGGCCTGGGTTCTTAAGAAAGTACTGCTACTGCGATTTTGTCGTTAGTACCTCCTGCTGGGCTTAAAAAGATTTCCTCCGACTTTGATAACTTGAACTTGACCTGACGCCTATGATGGCCCCAACAGCGACTGCTTTAAGGGCAGCATCTGTCTTGGTGGAGTTTAGGAGACAGCTAATGCACTGATCTGATTACGGTATTTACCTGATTCTAACGCGTGCCCTTTCTTCTTTGAGAAAATTGGGCCAAAAATCGCCTACGTGGTGCAATCGCATACAAAACCATCATCACCGTTGAGGTGTTCATATGCTTTACTGCATAACATGAATGTACTGTGGTAAAGCTGACTTTAGAAAACCGGCTGGAATCCTAGCCCATTTTTCTCGCTAAAAAATTGGGTGCGCGTTAGATTTCTACTTTGTTTAGGGGATTTAATCTAATTTCTACCTTAGTTTTCTAATTTGGACACACAGAAAGTGGACACATTTCAATTCAGGGCAGTGTTAGAGGCAAATAATGACAAATGAATTTGCGGCAAGTTTTGGCATTTTTTTCTGCATCTTGTTTAATTCGACCTGCCGGATAATTCAATCAATTTCGTTGGTCTCGTCAGGGTCAAATTAACAGAAAAGTCCACTATATTTTAACATGAGCTTAGAAATAAACTCGAACTATAAAATTTGTTGTCTATTCTTATAACACAATAAACAATTTATCTTTGCAGAAATCATTATCACATACTAATTAACAACCACAATTTGCAAAAATCCAGGGAAATCTCGGGAATTTTTTAAAATCCAAGTTAGGGGAAAACTAGCTTTGGAGGTTGGCAGCACTGTCGCAGGTGATGTACAATGCGACAAGAGACGCTTGCAGTTATCATCAAGAGACGATTAGAGTAATAGTGTAAAAAAAAGCAGGGAAGCGATGGGGACGAGACTGTCACAGACATAATTTTATGAGGTATGTAGAATTCTATATTCTGATATGGTAAACATGTCAGTATCTCACAAGGACTAGGGGATCATTTGTTGCTACCCTGATTGGTTGAAAGGGATGCTGTCAATGATCATCACTGTCTGGGTGATGATGATGCCTACCTGGGTGATGGTGGCTGTGGTAGCCTGTGGCACAGCACTGTCGCTGCCGATGCTTGGCTCGTGTTAGCTGAAACCAGTGAAGACTGCGATGACCGTGCCGTGACCATAGAGAGGCCCGAACTGGTGGACGCTCCTAGCCTCCAAGTGCCACCTGAGTACAGGAACACTCACTGCCGTCTGCTGCCTCGATGTAAATAGACAATGTTTCTTACGAGTAGTGCCCCAAGTATGTATGCTGGCCCCTTACACCATGCAAGGATAAATGTTCATCCACCAGACTGCAGTGGAATGCTACAAAGGGACTCATTGCTGTCCCCTTGTAGCTGATAACACCTCCAGAGAGGCAGCGGACCCGTGTTTGATTCCAACACCAAGACATAAGTGATTTTTCTTCATATGTGATGTTTGTATTTCTGTGGACACTGCACCACGGGTCGCCCCACCACCCCTTTTTAGGGTTTTAACGTCTCAACACTCCACAGTGGCTCACAAAGGATACTGTAGTGGAGGGGACTGGATTAATTTTGACCATCTTGGTCTCTTTAACGCACAAATAAATTAAAGTCAACAAGTGTTCTTGCATTTTGCCCATAGAAATGCAGCCTCCATGGCTGGAAGTGGAAACCACGACCTCGTGCTTAGCTACCACGAAGAGTGCAATGGCTCCCTTTGTAGCATCCCACAACAGTCAGGTGGATATGAGCTTTTCCTCCCATGTAACGTTTCCTCCACCTTTCAAATTTTCGTTCCGACTTATTTGAACGATTTATTCATTTCAAGGCTGGCCAACTTTTTGTTAAATCCTTTACAAGTTCTTGCCCTTATTTAGGCTATACAGTTTGACAAACCTGCATTATTGTGCCTAGTTCACTGTCGTTGCATTTCCCACTTCAGCTTTAAGACCAAGCACATGCTGTGCAAGCATAACCAAGGCTTGAGATAAACCCCTCAAAAGCTCGACACTGCATGGTAAAAAGAGGTTCACACCCATGCACAATGTGTCAAACTTCTTCCTCAATAATGTATGCACAATTCTAAAGAACAGATACAAAAGTTAAAAATGACTGCACTTCACATTTTTCTGGCTTGGCTACAACAAGTGCTCATGAAAAATCCTTGGAACGTGGTGACACTCATAGTGTTGGGATAAGAGATCTTTGTTGGATAAGAGTTTTTACGTCTTTATATACTTAATACTTTGAATAAATGTCTCATATACTTTATAAGGTTTATGACATTGCAATCTGCAGGTGATAATATAGAAGTACTGTGCACTGCAAAGTGTTGCACGTCTGCAATCCTCAGTCCTCAAGGTAAAGTGGATATTGCGTATGTACACCAGCAGCATGGATACACCTTCAAGGCAAGTTATCGCTGTTGTGAAGCCACATCTGAAGGCAAAATTTGCATATAACTACAGTTAAACTGTTTTAGTCTTTGGTGTGGATCATACGCACCAAAATATGGTCTTGCAATGGGAGATGGGAGTAGCAGTCAGCGAGTGTCCGCATTGATGAGTCAGATGCCGCCGCGTTAGTTGGCGCATTGCTGAGAGCATGGTCGGTGGCGCGGTATGTTCGAATTAATCACTGCAAGTGCTTACGCGTTCAAATTACCCAGTGTTTTTGCATACTTAAACACACAATTTTTATAGGACCACAGCATCAGTTCGAATAAACCGGAAGTTGGAATTAAGCAGGTTCGAATTAATGAGATTCCACAGTATATGCAATATGAGCTGTCAGCCTGTGTTCACAAGTTTAGCTGCGAGCTCTCAGAAGTCTATTCTCGTTCCATGTCTGGTTACTGTACTGTACCTGTGCCCGAATGCAGCTACACAGTGAAACTCAAAACGTGGCTTGCAACAGTAAAAGAAAGGAGGAAGCACTCACCGTGTGGCACTGAACGCACTGCCAGCTCCACCTTGTGCAGAAGTACAGGCGTCGGAGGCACGCATGCCGCCAACCGCCACTTGTGCACCAGGTGCTGCATGCGGTGCAGTGCTACCACTGCCTGCACTGCCGACCGGAATCGGAACCGTGCAGGCATGGGCGGTGATGATGCTATGCCCGAAGACCCATCAGCTGATGAGTGGGAGGATGATCCTGAAGGCAGTGGAGCGTCGTCCACCGAGTCTTGGTGACCCCTTGACTGGTAGGCCAGCAAGTGCTGGAAGTGACGACCGCCAGAGGAGTCGGCAGAGTGCAGACGGAAACCATGCTGCCTTGGGCGCCCATCATCTTCACTAGAGGTCCCTATTCCATCGATGTGATGCAAGGGTGGAGGCGAAGGGGGAGGTCGACGTCGGGAGCCAGATAACATTCGCAAAGCCACGTCCTCAGTTGCCTGGAAGCCCTGAAGGAGGCTGAGCAAGTACTGCTTCTGGTAGATGAGGCCCTTGCGCCAGCTCTCTGCCTTGCGGTACTTCCAGTACAGCTTGTGTAGCAGACGACAGATGGCGGGTGAGGGGTTGCCATCTGCTGCTGTCTGGCCAAGTAACAGGTCCTGGCTAAGGGTGAGCTGCCTTAGTCTTGATATCTCCTCCTCCGCTTTCAGCAGAGACTGACTCAATGTCAGCTTCTCTCGTGCACATAGGTAGTGGCCACCGCCGCGATTGCCAGTGTTGTCTCCTTCACCGAACAGTGAGCTGTCCAAGTGAGCCGTGCTTGATAGAGGAGCCCCACGCATCTTCTCGATTTCGCTCAACTGTGTGTGCCGTGCTGGTGTGGACGGAAGAGATGAGGGTCCTGCTCTGAGCTCATGAATGAGCTGTTGGTCCTGCTCGCGCGTCATGGCTCCACGGCGTCTCTCCAGCTCCAAAGTGGCTTGTAGCTGGTTAAAGTGAGCTCGCTCAGCGTTGACAGCATTCAACATGTTCTGTGCATGCAGTTTCTCCACCTCCAGGGAGCTCCTGTGTGAGGAAAACACAAAACTGTTGGTTTTGCAGACAAGGTGTTCCTACTCTATGCTCTCGATTCCTTTGGCTAATTCCATAGTGAATAAACCTCATTAACTCAATACCAGCTCATTTAAGACCATGTACAACTTCTGCAATTTTGCGATTTGTGAGGCAAATTACATGAAGTTAATCAAGTAGTGAGTACATATCGACCAGATTAATTTGATGGTCTGGGCAGTGGTACTGAGGATCCTCTTGAGAAACAATACTGCGCTCAATTTATGCCAAACTGTGCGTGGATTGAGGGTCCCCCATCACCTTTGTGCGGGTGTTTGCCTTCCTGCCTTCCCTACACCTCTCCCTTTCACACCCGCGACTGGTCGGAGCTACAGCCACCCCAGAAGGGTCAATGAGATTTTTCACTGACCGTTTTTTGAGGGTGGTGCTTTGCACTGCTTGCCTTTGCAACAAGCGTGATTGGCAGAACCAGTGTGGAGGAGACCTCTCCAGGCCAGCATCAGGTGCATACACGTTTTTCTCTTGCCCGCCAGCCCCTTCGTTTTAGGGCATCGCTCGAACTTGAGCTCAACTACGGTGCCTAGAAGCTATGACGAGCATGTACCTGGTGTTGCTCCTTTTTCGGACGCTACGTCAAAGAGCGGCACCTAGTGTTCGCGCGTGGTTGTACTATGCCAACCACACTTATTGGAGACCCAAGCCGACGAAGGTTGCCGTAGCTCCCGTGAGCAGGCCCACTGGTCATCTTGAAAGTATGCAGTATAGCTGTGGGGATGCTTTTCCCTTTGTGGCACGTTGCAGGGAGCCATCCACCCATAGCGACATGCTAGTGGCGTCTTTTTTGTGTTTCACCATTGGCGCAGCAGCCTCTTTGCTTCCTGTGCTGCCCCAGAACGGGTGTTGTGCAGTGTTGGGAGTCACTGCAGGTAAAACCTGTTTCCATTAACTTATAACAATACTGTTTCTTGCGTGTGCAGCGGAGCGCATATGCGCAAGCTGCAGTGCGCATCCTGCAGGCGGAGTGCATGTGTGCAGTGGCGTGCTAGGTTAAGCGAGGCAACAGCTGACTTGGCCCTGAGGCTCACTAAGCCTGAACTTGTGGTGGTTGGTACTATGTGATACACCAGACCCTCGCAACTGTCAACCATGGAGGTTAGAATTAGTTCACAGAGGGTCTGCTGTGTGTCAAAGCTTGCAACCTATACAAACTCATATATGCACAGGAAATTATGTGACAAAATTAGTTGAGAACATAAAACACTTGACTGCTTTAAAGGGACACTAAAGGCAAATATTAGTTCAACGTAGAATGTTAAAATACGATCATAGAAACCTTGAAACGGTTGTTTCATGCCAAGAAAAGACTTATTTTATGAGAAAATTGCGTCTGAAGCGTGCGCGTACCTCTAGCGCCATTCAAATTGCCCGCTCTCCCGAGCGAAGAGTGGTGACGTCATAGTCTCATAGTGACGTTGTGCCGCCGGTGAGTAAAACGCCGCCTGCACACGGTGCTACGGCTTTTTTAAGAAAAATGCATACGCGCGGCTAGAAACAGCCAAGACAGAGCCGACGGCAGTGTGAAAGCGGAAGGAAATGCGTGCACCGAATTGTAAACATGATGATCGCCGACGCTCATCGCAATGGACCTTGTTGACACTGACAACACATTGGCTCGCGATGCTGGGCTTGATTTCAGCGATTTAAGCTCCGTTGAGTGTGACATGCTGCTGGGGGCTCGCGCAGCCGGCGTCATTGCGTACTACGACGGTGGCCTCGACACCGGCTTTTCGGAGCGCAAGAGCAGCGAGGACTCCAGCAATGCGACGTCGAGTGACGAAGCTGTTCACCGTCTGGATGTGCCGTCGCGCGGACCGTTCGGGCATCCCGCGACATCACATGTACGTGGCATTCTCTGATGCTTGCAATTTCAAGCGTGAGTTTAGCGAGCCAGTAACACCAGCGCAGCACTACGCGATAACGGAACTACTGAAACTCGAAAGTGCGCAGCGCAGAGTTGAGCGAGAACAATACTTTTACACCACCCATATTGTTTAACGCTAAAAAGTAATTTTTTCTAAGAATCTAATAGAAGTAGACAAGTAGCATTTTCTTCCGTCTTATAATCCAACCAAATTATGTTTTTAATCCAAGTGGTTGAGTACTAGTGACAATTTTTTTTGAGGAGTGCCTTCGTCATCGGGTAAGTACCTGAATGTCCCTGGGGAGTCTCTTATCATGTCTTGCATTTACCTCAACTTCTCTATTACTAAAGCTCTCTTCGCGATTATACTGACGCCTTAGACGTTCTAGAGCATTACTCTATCACTTTAGCTTGACTTTTTATTTGCCTTTAGTGTCTTTTTAAAGAAATGCTGCATGCTGCAATTGAGCCTCGAAAAACAATACGAGAAGCAGCAATCTGCAATCTCAACGAAGCCATGCCAAGTCGTAGAACGACCCATGAGCTACCCCATCATTCCTACAATGGTTGAATGAACACAGCACCAGACTTCCTCTTAGGAAGCCACTAAGCCACCACAGCAGGCAGCAAAGGACAGGAGCGCAAACTCACTTGCAATGGAGGACTTCCTGCTTGAGGGCCAGTATCTGGCGATTAGCATCGGCAAGGTCGGACCGGCAATTGGCCAGTGCCATCTCCAGTTCCAGACACGAGGATCGCTGGCTATTGAGCTGCGTGAGCAGCTCCAGTGTCTTGGCCTGCTCTGCGTCCAGCCGCTGCTTGAGCTCTTCTGCCCGCGACCGCTCCTGCCGAAGCTGACCCTCCAGTGTATCCACTATAAAAAGAAAAGAAAAGAAAGAAACCAGAGGTAAAACAGTATGTTAGTTCAGGTGGCTGCCAAAGGGCTGCTCGTAAGTGCGGTAAGAGAGCCTGGTCAAACCAAAGTGGGAAAAAGAAGGCTGCTCATTGTGCTATGGCTGATAATGGTGAAGTAGAGGGACAACAAAAACGTTTTCAAAATAGCACGACAGTTACATATATATGTTTTGAGAACAGAACTTCTTGTGCATTGTCATGCATATTTCTAGTAAAGTCACAGCAAAGGTACAGTGGAACCTCGTTGATACGGTCTTGCGAAATACGTTTATCGGGAGAATAAGTTTTTTTTTTCTTTTCCCGATAATCCGATTTGGTTGGATATGTTGGATGATACAATTTTCGGATGATATGCTTTATTTTCCAGTTCCCGTGAAGATCGTATCAACGAGGTTCCACTGTACTTTGCATACATCTGGCTCTTCCAATACAGAATTACACAGATAACAAATCATGCACTCAGCTCTTTTTCTTGCACAGTGTGAATGAGCAACCGTGTCTATAATGCAACGTAACTCTCTGTTCTACTATTTTACATTAAATTAAATTGTGGGGTCTAGCGTTGTGAAGCTGGATTACAAGAGACATCGTAATGGAGAGCTACGAATTGACTTTGACAATGTGGATTTGTTTAATGTGCAAGCAATGCCCAGTACTCGAGCATTTTTGCATTCCACCCACATCTAAATGCGAATGCTGTGCACGGGATCGAAACTGTGACCTTGCTCTCAGCAATGTAATGCTATAGCCACCAAGCTACCGCAATGGGTGTTTTACTACTTCAGGCATACAAGGCCTGTCTAAAAGCTATCCCACCATGCTCTTGAAAAAACGAAAATGTTGCCTGGTGTTACTGTCGTCCTAATCACTTCAAAGTAGTTTCCTCCTGCTTCCACATACAGAGTCCCACGCTCTTCACACAACTTGAAACAGTCCTGCAAACCCCTCCTTGAGGAGTGCTGCTGGAACAGCTGTTGCATTGCACTTGAAGTTCTCTAGTGTTCGAATGTGCATTCCTTTCAGGTGCCTTTCAATTTTTGTGAACAGTCAAAAGTCGTGTGGGCTTATATCCACAGACTAGCAAGCTTGACGAACCAATGAAATTTGGGCTGCACGAACAGGGCCGCTATCGTGGTTCAGTTCAAGGTGTTCGAATTCCTCTATAGGAAAATTGCCAAAATGCTTCTGGCATCTCTTGCACACCCAAATCGTCTTTAATATTCCCAGCTGAGCAACTTCTGACAGTAAGCCGATGGCCTTCTTATCGTGGTTCACACTTAATAAAGAATTGCACCTTATTGAAGGCCTCCCATAGCGCAGCTCACCCCACAGATGTTTGGCCTTTTTTGAAGCGGTTGTAGGCCATTTTTATCTGCTTCACGACCACACCGTCATATAGAAAGGCTGTTCAGATTTCTCTAATTGCTTCTGCTTGGCTGTCACCAAGCTTTCTACATAAATTTATACAGTATCTTTGTTAAATCCACTCCATTATTTTCGCTCACTCAAAATTGCGCCTAGACAAGACTACAGTACTCAACATAGCTGCTCCTAGAAAACAGCACACGCAAGTAAAGGACACGCCACCTGCAGGCTAAAGAAACCGTGGACCCTCTTCCCAGATCACTCAGTGAAGTCAACTTGTCCCACAGTTCTCTTTAAAATAAATAGGTTCAGATACTTTTCAGATTGGCCTTGTATATGGATAACCATGGGGTATCTGCTGCATAAGGGTCAGATGTGACACAACATTGAGTCTCCCTCTTGCATAGCAGCTTCTACCTTTGGCCTTGAGTTTTAGCTCCTTCTGGTCATGCTGATCCCTGGCAAGGTCCATTTGTTCCTGAAGTTCATCGAGTGCCTTTTTGTGAGCCAGGCACTCCTGCTTCAGTGCTTCGTGCAACTGCTGAACGTCATTTGCCGTGGCTGGAGCAACCTGAGCAGGAGAATGTGCATGCAGTGATGAGCATGAGCAATAGTCAAACAAGATAGCACAACCAACACACTGTGCAGCAAACTCAATGCATTCTTTAGTAAAGGGTAGTCTGAAAATGTAATTTATCTTCACATGCAAGCAGCCTTTATCATCACTGATACCACATACAGATAAAGTCAATGTGTAACTCATCCTGCTGAAGAAATAACACAGTTCGAGCAAATTGAGATAACCCATTCAATCTGGTATTTTCAAGAAGATAAATAGCAGGAGGGTAAGCCTTTAAATGTTTCAAAAATACGCTGTCTTGAGCCTTCCAAGCAATATCACCTCAGATGAATGAGCCCACAGGTAATGCAAATTGTGCAATGGCATAATGAAGATCAAACTATTTTAAAACTAAAGAGATCATTGAATTCTTGATACGCATGTGCAATGCTGCCTTGTTAACAAGGTTGCAAACATTGAACTCTCTGGATGAATAAAATCTTGGAACGCTCAGTTACCATTGGCAGCATCCTTACTCACTCCAGCAGTCAAAACTGTCAAATAGCTTTGGCATTGCATATTCCCCTTTGTAGACGAGTAAACAATCATGAGCAGAACTGAAGCAAAATTAAAGACATAAGTTAAAAGGCCCAGTGGGAAAACTGGCACTGAGATTATGGGCCTGTATTTAAATTTATTAGGCAAAGAGGCCACGCCTTACAGCTTTGACAGTGGCTGTAGAGTGGTCGGACGCTGCTGTTGTGTTGCCACTGCGTTCGGGTGATGGTGTCAAGTGTCGCTGCAGCAACTGCCGTTCTGTCAGGGACAGCACCTGAGAAGGAGCATACACAGTGGGGACAGTGGTGTATCCTGTCATGGGTGACCATGTGTTTCACACCAAATGCACCAGGTGTTGCAGGCTGTTGAAAACTTTTGCCAAGAGTGGAGCCTGCTTCTTGGTATTGCTTGTTTGCTGAACTAATAGTGGCTTTACGGTCAGCTTTAAAATGGAAATCAAGTGCAAATTGTGCATGCTGACGACACAATATTTTAGGCTAGCTGGCACTTCGTGACGGCAAGAAGTGCGGCAAGGGCCCAGAGAGACTTAAAGCAGACACACAATGTATGTTTTCAAAGTCTATGAGTGCACTACACTATTTGTCGTCACGGTGAATACACATGCAATATATATTATCTCTCAGCTGTTACATGTGACGCCATGAGGGCAGCTTATGGAACAAACTCGCTGTACACTAGGTCTGAATCCGAGATAGTTGGTAAGCAACATCAGTTGGTAAGGCAGTGACAAAGATAAGACAAACGAGTAGCAAGCACAACGCTCCGTGCTTGTGTTTGCCATTCGCTTGTCCAATCGTGCAATTCCCTTCATAGCTGTACACAATTCACTGTTCCAAAAAACGGGTTACGATGCCATTATACTGATGTACTTCCTCACGGGAAAGCTTGACTACATAATGTCGGAAAACTGCTGATGCTTTATTTGAAACTTTTGCTAGACGATTTTACGTACATTCCATTCAACATTTCTTTTCATTACTTGTGAGGTTTTAGACCATTGCAAAAGTTGCATGTGGTGAAGTCTCAGAGCTGAGAAATCAATTTCAACATTCAAGAAAATACAGTTGGGCTAAATTTAATAAATTTACGAACTCACTGATGCTATCTCTTCGGAATGCTACAAGTGGGAGTGCGACTGTGGCACCCTCTCTTAAAGGGGCCCCGATTCAAAGCAGAGAGTAGTACTTATAGTGTGGCCTATGAAGTTGCCAGAGCAGCTTTGCATACATACATAAGTCGCCTCACTCGTCGCGGGCGAGTTGAATCATGGAAGAATTGCACATCCCTTGCCCTGACGATTTTCTCTGTAACTACTGCCCACGCCAAACAGGGGAGGGCAAACCAAAAATTGCGAGGTGGTTACAAAAGGCAATCTTTAACAACCTATATTGCTTAAATAGTTGCCTAAATATAATGTTTCCTCAGAGATCACAGAGGAAAGTCCATAAACATTTTCTCGGGGTTTGTCCATGCATTTTCATGCCACTAGTAACTTACATGTAGTCCTTCGCGATATATCTTTCCTAGCAGGTCACGAAGAGCTGGCGACACCATGGAATCCTGAGAGTTGCTTTCGTCCAGGGTGCCGGCTGAAGCCAAGCTCGAAGCAGTGCTTCCATTGTCTGAAGGCGGTGTACTGCCACGAGAGCGCAGCATGGCAGCCATCTTGTGGGCCCGCAGCTTCAGCTTGGCTCCTGGAGGAGTCACAAATGAACAGGTGGGCACACTAATTGTAAGATGCGCGATTTGCTGCACTGGCATGAGCAAGCACGAAATGCATAAGCTTCAGCAAGTCCAAAGCTGAGATTCTCTGCGAATGACTTTTAGAGGAACACCAAAGAGAAACACTGAATCAGTATAGAAGTAGTCGTTCAAATTGCTATCTTCATTAGTTTTGCGGTAAGAAATTATTACTAGAATAGAAAATGAAGGTCAAACTTGGATCTTTAAAAATTTTGTGCTGAAACCACAGCAGTGATACGCAAGTGTGACTGACATAGCAAATTTTAATGTTTTTTCTCGTATTTGAGCCGTTGTAGCACAGTAAAGGTTCTCGAAACTTGCTAAGCTCCATTTTTGGCTCACTTAGAGCTGGTGCGAGAACATAAAGGCAGCGTCGCCCCTTGTCCTTCATTATTGTATAATTTTGTCTTACCAAGCCTCTTCCTCTCACGTTAAGAGTGGCTCTATTGGTATTGTAGATGTGTAATTTGGTAATATATCTTCGCTTTATTTTTACTTTGATCAAAGCTACCGTTTAGCTTGGGTGTTCTGTAATGTGATTCCACTGAAGTCCACTACATTACGGTACCACGACAACGACACACGTGCTCTCATCACTAAATGCTTCCTCGCAGAAGAAAGTTCTGGCCACTCACGGTCTAGCTCCTCCCGGAGGGCCTCCACCTCGCGCAATTGCTCTGTGCGAAGGGCCTGCAACTGCTGTGTGTGCTCCTCCCGCAGCCGCCACACCAGCTGCTCCTGCTGTAGTGCGAGGCGCCCCTTCTCCGCCTCCAGCTGCGCTCGCAGGGTCGCCTCCATCCTCCGCAGCTGCTCACGGTGAGCAGCATCTTGCTGCGTCGCCTCTGCCTGAGCCCTCCGCAGTGCTTCCGAAAGCTCGTCCCGCTCCCGCTGGAAATCCGCCTTAGTGGACAGCAGGCGCTGGTCTGCGCGGGCTGTCAGCACCTCTTCCTTCTCTTGAAGCATTCTGGCCATCTCGGCACGCAGGTGCGCTATCTCCGCCTGGAGTTCCTGCTGCAGGTGTTGCACGTCTTTTGTCTCAGTTGAAGTGCTCACCTCCTTGGCGGTGGAGCCTTCTGTTGCTGAAAGGGCAAAGAAGAAATGCAGGTTACAACTGGCAACATAGGGAAGGACACAGATCAAATATACATTGGAACTTGAATAATTTGAAGTCCGAGAGGACTGGAAAATATTCAAATAAAATAGAGTTTAAACTAAAGAGAGTCCCTTTGAATATAGCGCTCAATAATGAGTGCAGTACAGCACACAATACTAGTACATACCCTGCTATATCATATCATGCCATATCATGCATTTTGGAAGTGCTGTCTCAGAAATTATGCATTATTGAGTCAGTGCAGCTAACTCAAGCTGGTAACACACAGAATAAACACACTGGTGTGCACCTGTGTACTATGTACTACCCATGAGCAAAAGTATACGGACCACAGGGTCGCCGACAAAAGTGAATTTCTTCGTATTTATCAAGCATAAACTGGAACTGATGAGTACACTGAAAAGTTCGCAATGCCAAGTTTGGAGTGCAGTCCTCAATTTCAAGTTGCATTCATAGGCAGAGGAAAAAATCTGCTTTTTCAAGCAACCCCTGGTCCGTATACTTTTGCTCACGGGTGTACAGTAATGCTGCTGCCAACAGTCATTACATGTGATTGCGTAACAACATGGCAGCGACCAGACCGCCCGTTTTACTTGCTTTCAGTTATGACAGCAAGAAAACAAGAAAAGGGGAAAATACGGCATTGCTTAGTCTCATTCACACTGAGCACAAAGTATTAGCAATGTTTTGTCATCACTGAAATGAACTGTTTGTTTTGACACTGTTAGGCCTAAGACTAAGATGCCATGGTGAGCCAAGAAAAAGTCTTATTTCTACTTATCAGATGGTGCCACAACATTACGCATTGGTCATGTGCTTGTTAGCACATAAAGCATAATTATACACTGCATCCTCAATTTACTTATCCACTGAAGTGTGCTGTGCAATAAAAGTATGCTAAAACGTTGACTGTGGGACGTTAAAACGTTATGCAGGAGGCATGAAGTGAGCGTTATGTTTGAACGCCTGTGTTCAAAGCCCGATACATTGACAAGTCGCTTAACCTCACCTGTGGAACTTGCACCACGGGTGCGCCCGCCAGAGCACACCACTTGCTATGGACATGTCCTGGCCTATCCTCACTGCCAAAAATCTGCCTTGCTGGGCTGCAGAGCTCAGTCGTCACACTCAATGACTGGATCCTTCCAAGAGGGACCCCTCAACACCGCAGAGTTATATATGACAGCTTGCTCATCTATCTTATAAGAAGTAAAACCACTGACCTAATCTAGGCACCTCCCCGGAAAAACCACTGGGGTTGCCTTTTCATACATGTACAATTTTCTATTTTGATGATTTATTAGACGTATTTCTCTCTCTCTCTCTCTGGCGGCATTGTATTCTGGTGTCGTTTAACAGCTTGATTTCGTATAGGAAAATGACAAAGTGCATCTTGGGTTGCTGGGGCCCCCCCACCAGCTCGACGTGCAGTGGCGTCTCATGCTGCAACCCACAACGATTCGCATCGAGTGGGCGCGTCAAAACTTACCGCCAAATGCCTGGCTTGAAGAAGCTGCTGACCCAGACCGAATTCGAGGAGTGCAAATTAAGCTTGCTAAAGCCGCAATAACGAAAATGCACACCTTGGGCCTTTTTGTTAGTGCCGTTTAATAACCGCCAGTTGACCAAAAGATTGTTACTGGGCCCTTGGCGGAACATAATACCAACGAAGTGAGCCTGCAAGGCTTTCTCAGAATTTTTGGTCAATGCCGGCTTAGATTCAAGGCTGTGAATAAGCCATTTGGACAAGAACGAATATATAGTCACATCCTATTGCCTATCCCGATCATTACTCCTTATAACCCTAGCTCCTTCTCTGTAGCAGGCTACACGTCCCACTGCGTTTCCTCAATGAATTCTCCTCTCTTTCTCAGAAAAGCTCCACTTCAGATAGATTCCACCATTAACGTAGGACCTCCTTAATTCTTTTATAACTATGTGCCACCTGGAGACCAACACGCAAATCTTTCCATACAGCTTAGCAGCAGCGTCAAGATTTTTACAAAATAAATATATGCTGCTTTCCTGTAATTATACTTTGGTTATGCAAATTAACCTGACCCGGTTTAAACTGGTTCAAACCATTATTTTTTTTTTGCTTTGGAGATGAACTAGAACTAACCACTTTTGCTGAACCAGAATGAAAGTTCGGGTTTGACACTCTGGCCAAAGCCACAATATGATTATGAGGCATGCCATAATGGGGGGGGTAAGGATAAATTTCGACCACCTGGGGTTCTTCGATGTGCGCCCAATGCATGGCACATGAGCGTTTTTGCATTCTGGCCTTATCTGAATGTGGTCGCCGCGGCTCGGATTGAACCAGCAACCTCGAGCTCAGCAGTACAACACCACAGCCACTGGGTTACTGTGGCGAGTTGTTGGAGGAACCATGCTACCAATACAACACAAGAATACAGTCAACGATGGATTTTTTGGACAAGCCCATAGAGCCAATGCATAAGAACGTCTCAAATTTCGGACGCTGAAACCCTCCCCCATCCAATTTGCCGGATTTTTTGCTGTGACCGCAGGTCTTAAATGGCACTAATTGAAGTCACCACCACTGCCATTTTGATTATCTCACAGTATCGAACCAGCACTCTCATATGCTGAATTGCTGGCAGCCGTAGCTACCATTGCAGCAACGCTAAGCCTAGCTGTTTCGACACTCGCTACCGAGCATCCTGCCGTTCGGTGCCGCGTTTTTCATTTCTCTTTTTAATGAAAGAACATGGGCATTAAAGGGTTAAATGAATGCATGACAAAGCGTGACGAGAATGATTAGACACATCAGGCACTGTAGCACTTACCCGATGTCCCAACCCGGTGCTCAGTGCCCCACTGCCTTTCCACAGCCTTCTTCAGCTCAGCCACCTCGGCCTCGTGCATCCTGCACAGTCGGGTCACCTCCTCAGTGATGCGACGACTGACCAGGCTGTGGATCTCTTCCTGGGTCAGCAGCTGAGCCACCTTGCCACCGCTACTGCCTGGCACACTGTTGTCCCTGTTTGCTATCTGTTGACATGTGTTGCAGGCCGACGACTGTACTTCCGCATTTTGGCACTCCTGCAGAAGCGCTGCCTTTTCGGCTTCGGCCGTCTCTCTGAGCTTGGCCAGCTGTTCTGAGTGCTCTCTGGCAAGATCTGCACAGAGTTTCTCGAGGCGGCGCTGCATCTCATCTGCGTGCCCCTGCCTCATCTGTTGCTTCTCCTGTTCACACTGTTGTCGAAGCGCCTCCACTGCGTTCTGGTGCCGTGCGTCCAATGCAGCAGTTTCCTGCAATGCGTTGTCAAGGGAAACAACCTGTTACCGTCTCTGGAATTTAAGATGCAGCAGAAGAAAGAAGAAAGGTAGATAAATAAAGAACCTATCTTCAGCTTGTTGCACTCACCATAGAATGATTTAAGAAGTACCACAGTTGGCACGCACCAAAAAGAAGAGGGGACACAATGGTTCACAGGACAGTGCTTCACTTGCAATTGAAGTTCTTTATTAGAGCCACAAACCAAGTAATTACAACAAACCCCACTCCGGCACGGCAGAGCATAGGAAAACCGTTTACATCAGTAAAGACGTTTAACTTTGTAACTACTTATGTAGCGTGTGGCTCTAATAAAAAATTTCACTTGTGAGTAAGTGAATAGCTGTCTTATTTACCATTGTATCCCTTCTTATTTGTGTGCATCAGCTGCTGCACTTCTTCAATAATTACTATGATAAACACTGACTAACTATCCCAACTCACCCATCTTACTGTTTATGTTCATTTACTTTCACCTTTGTTGGTCAATTCATTTATGTTCTTGGGAAGTCTGCTTCCCCTGCCAAGCAGTTCAGGCCCTTATGCAAAAAACATGCCAGCTCTCAATTAAGGAAAACAAAGACGCAACACAATTCTGGCACTAAAGCTTGTTGCGGTACTGCAACAATTTTGGCAGCTGTGAAACTTACGAGGGTGAGGCGAAGTGTCAGGCTGCAGGATCCATATCCCTTTTAGCAAGAGCTTGGGGGCTCGACTGAACGCCGATCATTAAGCCCACGACATTGCGGTGCTAGCACAATGCTTGCGCTCTCTCGTGCTTCCAATGCATTGAATGCAGAGATGAAGTAGCACCTACCAGTACAAAAGGCGCTAGACTGTGTGGATTTAGTTTTTAAATTGCAAGCAATAACCAAGATTAACCAAATGCTCTTAGAAGGGATGTGCAGCTGAGTGCTCGGGGGGTTAACGCTCTTATAGGTTTCTGGATCAACAAGATAAATTTTTAAAAACAAGGAATAAAGAATATAATGTAGAAAACGTTATAAAGAAATCATCAAAGATGATTACTGAAGTAAGCAAAGTGTGACTGTCTTGGGCGCCTCTTGCCACCATCGAGCTTCTCCCCTTTTGGTTAACGCAGCTTCATGTGCTGCGTCACTCTTCACTTATTGACGGGTCTTTCCATTTCCACCCAACTCTGTGTTACACTATGTGCAAACTCAGAGCACCAGTGTAACACATGCCACTGAGGTGCAGCCTTTCTGCTGTGCTGGAGTGCAAGTAACAAGTATGCATATGCTGCGGCAGGGTTGACGTCATCACTAATGCAACCAATCAATTGGCACTACACACCACACGTACCCTTCCCTGTCCACCTCACTCTGTCACGATCTCCTCTCCATCACACTCCTTTTACACAATCCCTTCTCCTACCTTCCATGGTAGCCCTGTGGCTATGGCGTTGCGCTGCTGAACACGAGGTTGCGGCTTTGATCCTGGCTGTGGTGGCCTGCATTTCGATGAGGGCGGAATGGAAAAATGCTCGAGTACTTAGGTTTAGGTGCACGTTAAAGAAACCCAGGTGATAAAAATTAATCCAGAGTAACTCACTACGATTTGCCTCATAATCAAATTGTGGTTTTAGCACATAAAAGTCCAGAATTTAATAAATTTTTATTTCCGCCTCCTCTTTAGGCAGTCCAGCCACTGCAGCATCAAAACCCATACTGCTTTGCAAAGGAAAGCATAGGAGAAAAAAAGATGCGTGTCCAGCATGCCTGCTCAAGATAGGAGGCCATCTCCTTCTCCAGGTCTGTGCGGTTCCAGGTGCGCATGCGCGCATGCAGTTGGCACTGGCGCTCCAGGTCAGCGGTGTGCTGGGCATGCTCCTGCTCTAGCCGCTTGCGCTCAGCCTCCAGGCGTTCCTTCCAAGTCTCCTCCAACAGCCGGATTTCCTCGTGGTGCTTGCTCTGCTGCTGCTCCCGCTCGGCTGACACTGCCTTGTTCAGTGCAGCTGCCGCCTCGTCCTTAGGCACGCTCCGTGACTGCATGTAAGCAGGATGATGGCACTGTACTAGGCCTACAGCTCACACTCTATCTGTTGTTAGACCAACTGTCAGTGTCGCAGTGTGAGTGGGACTTTCCATCGGAAGGACAGCAGAATGCACAGGTACAAACATTACGTGGGGCTTGCGATGTCTTTCTTCCAGCATGTGCAGTTTTTTCAAATTCACTTCATTCTGTATCCCTTTGATTTTTCTCTTAATACAGTGTAGACCGCTTATAACCTAAGTCGCCTGAGTCGCGAATATCTGCACAATAAGCTGTAGCGCACTATAACCAAAACAACGATTTTCAAGCCCTGCACGTATGCAAAACAAGTAGACCAAGCATGTAGACACGCTTTGTACTATCGCGCGCAAATCGTGATTACGTTTTTGCCAGTGAGCTGGCGAAAACATAATCGCGATGTAGCCGATGCTCTTCAAGCTCGACAGCTTTGCACCGAGTCAAAACGAAACAACTGTTTGCTGCAACTGCTGCAGAAAAACCCATGACCGCTATCGACGCGATTGTGAACGGCGACTTTGCGGTGCTGAAGGCACGCGCCCGACGCACGCACCGAGTCTGGACGAATTAACTACCATTCGCTGCAACAACTGCAGTCGAAACCGCAATCGCTATCTATGCGATCATCGATGGCGACTATGCAGTTTTTTAGGCATGCGGCTGACGAGCGTACCGAGTAAAAACAAAACTACTGTTCGCCGCAACCGATGCGGAGAAAACCGCGGCCGCTATCGACAGCGATCGTGGATGACGACTACGCAGTTACGAAAGCCCGCGGCCAACGTGGTGTTATGCGCAGGCGGTAAATGCAAGAATACAGGCTTTAAAGACACAAATAGGCTCGAAGCGTTCCTGCATTGCTGTCATTCACGTACGATTTCAACTGATGGCTGTGGTGATGCGGACTCCGCCGCTTCGTTTCGGTTGGACGCTAGCGCCGTTCTTGCTCTTTTGCATCGCACATTTGCGCGCCCCTCGCTCACCGAGCTCCGAAAGTAGTCCGAATTAACCAATGTGCGGCCAAATAAGTCTGAATTAACGAAAGTTTGATTGCATTGAATAATGCATACGCCTGGCTGGGACTAGAGGACGAGTCCGAATTAACGAGGGTCAAATTAACGAGGTTTTAATGTAGCTCCAAACTAAATTTGCGGAACACTGCTTAAATTGACAGCGTCGCTCGCGCGATATCTGCACTTCACGACACGCATCGCGACGGGTGCACAGAAACTGAAGCCACGTTCAGTGTAAAATGCACTGCTGATAAGCAGCCGAGCAAAAGGTTTCTCCGTCACCTAGACAACCTATGCACGCATTTCTTTCCATTCTTTTGCTCCGCGTCTCATGCTCCTCCTCTGCATTGCCCTCGTTGATCTCCTCTCCCATCGGTGGGCACACCTTGTTGAGAAGCGTGCTCGCTGCCGCTCTTGTCGGCGAGATTTTCCAGCGGAAGCCGCATTATAAGCGGTATGCGCATACATGGAGTTCTATGGGAGGGTAAACGGGAGTCGGAAAAGGCTTCGTTGTGGCCAGTTCTGCATTATAAACGGTTACGTTATAAGTGGTCTATACTGTACTATTCTTTCAATATGCACTGAATAGACAGAAGGAAAAAAAAAAAAGCAATGCACTTGTGACTCGTGCAACTTGAAGCTGCACTCAAGGCCAGAGAGCTGGATAAGCTGCCTCTCCTTTATCTGCTAGAGCTTTCTCTCCTATAGAGATAAATAAAATCCTCATGAACTGGGTGTTTGATTGACTGACACTACAATCATAGAAAAATTTCTGGAACTGAGTACAAATCTTATCTGCCCAGCTGAGCTGGCTGTCAAACAGCCATGCAAAGCAGTGTAGGCTGGCATGCACAGTAAACCATATATCTGTCAAACAAAAGTACCACAGTGCAATGAAGAGACTTGAGACTAATTACACAACAGAACTGTGGCCAAACAAGTACAGAAGTTCATTGCAATGTTAGTTTCCTAAATGTTAGGCACCTTCGTCAGGGCCCCCCGATTAGAATGCCTCTCATCAAAAATGGTCATACCAGGCTAATGCTTCTGCTTTAGTTTGGTTTTCATTCCATCAACATTTTTGCAAGTTAGGAAAATATGGTGCCTAGTTGTGCAGTGTTCACTGTGGCAGACAGGAAAAGATATCGTACCAGGGTGTCCCTGAGCGCAAGCACCTCCGATCGGAGTGCCTCCTGAGCATTAGCGTGCAGTTGCTGGGCTTCGTGTAGCCGAAGTTGCAGCCGCCTTGAACTGATTTCATGTGCTTCCCGTGCGCGAGCCAACTCCTGCTTTAGGCACTCTCGCTGCTCGCTCCAAGCACGCTCTCGACTCACCAGCTCTTCCTCCATTGAGTGCAGCTTTTCACGCAGTGGAGATACCTGCAATGGACCAGGACAGCATTTTTTTCATGAAAACAACATGCCCCATACTTGTCCATGATCATATTTAGAGACATCATGCTCCAACTCAGTTAAAGGGATAAAAAAATGAACAAAAGCACACTAGTCTGAAGGCACAATATCTGCTATCTATCTGGTCATAAGGCATGAACAGCAAAGCTCCCACTCATGATACAAATACAAGTGAGCTTTCTGTTCACTGCATGCCTTCACAAGTCACCTCATTCGTATGCATTATTTTATAACAGGTTTTTATCTTTTTCTTGTGGGCTGTCAAAGCTTGAGGTAATACAAAAAAGCACACAGAGTATTTTGGTGCCTTAGAGAGAAAAAAAGAAGGAGAGAGAGAGTTGCTAGTACTCGTATGCTATACAAATGTGAAAATGAGGTAAAATGCACATATCCTTGCAAGGACAACAAGCACTTCTAAAGCAAATAGATATACAATGAATATCACAGCACACACTTTGCCAGTCACCCACAGTTCTGAGCCTTGTACTGTACTGGATAAGTGCAGCTGTGCAGGAAGAGACAGAAAGGAAGAAAGAGGGAAAGGAAACACGAAAGGAACAAGGAAAAGTTATCACCCAAGTGATCTGTTGATGTTGCGACACACGGACGGCAGTCGGTGTAGGAATGTACCACCGCTACTCCGAGACAACTTCTACGTAATGACCACGAGTACTTTTAACAATGTCTACAACTAAGCATAACCACAGTGTGCAGCATAATGGCTGCATATAGGCTTGATGAGTGTCCAGGAAAAGTTCAGCTTGTGTACTGGTTCTTCCAAGCTGCTGTTGCAACATTAAAGGTGCCCTGAAACACTTTACTAACTAATCAAAGAATGACCTCACTATTAAAGGACGCCACCTCATGAATCTCCTGCCACAATTATTTTTCGAATCCTTCAAGTATAAGTAGAGTTAGAGGTAGTTATTGCATCGATGCACGTCTTTCTCTCTCTTTTATTCTCCACTAGTGCACTGGAAGCTACAAAGGAAGGATGGCAAAGGGGCAAGGCCCCACCCAAAATGTTGGGCATTTTCGTTATTTTTTTCTTCTTTACATTGCTACTTCCGATTCAAGCGTGTGCGTCTGTATCTCAAAACAAGATGGGCATTAGGGCTGCCTCACTCTGCCCCATCCCTGGAGATATGTCACCCAGAGAGACCAATCAGAGCATGAGATTGTCAGCCGCCAGAGGGCTCATCGCGACACTCCATGGCGGCCGTGGTATCTATGCTACACAGCACGCCAGCACGATTTCTGAGGACACGCGCAGTGGACTGCAGCTATGTGAAAACTTGTGAGTACACTAGAAGTGCAAAGATGAAATACCTTCTTGGTAGGAATGGGTGAATATTCGAAGTGTTGAATATGAATGGAAATAAATAGTGTGTGGTATTCAATTCATATTCGAAAAGGGAACTATTTGATATTTTCAAATATCCAAAGGTAACCAAATATCTCGCAGCAATCAACTGTTTTAAGTCTGGTTACTGTTCTCTGTCTGCAAAAAAAAAAAAAAAGAAAAGGCTATATAATTATAAGAAATGTGACAAGGACAAGTGTTTTCATAGCAATGCAGAAACAAAAGGGGTAATGCAAGCTTTGTCTTCAGTTTTGCGGCAGAAGCCTAGATGGCAACCTGTGATTTTTACTTGTCTGTCATTTAGTGTTTTTGGCAGTGTAACTATGTAGCAGTCTTATCTGTTATGCTGCAACCAGTGATTTTTTCCTTGCAACAGGCCCCTTTACATGGCACACAATCTTCTAAGGCACACAAGTCATTCGGCAGCTTCTATTTTTTCCCAACTGTTTTTTTTTGGCAATTATTTATTTAGCATTTTTAGGAAGCTAGGAATATAGCAGCCATTCTTTCTGAAAGAGCTTGTTTGCAATCAGGCTCTAAACTTGTTGAGAGGCTATTTGCATAGATTTTTTAATGAAAATTAGTGATCTCCTGTTTAAAACTGATCCTTTATATTTAGCTGTCTGTTGTGCTCTAGTCAGTACAAACGTGGTATCTAATTGTACCAAAATAAATATTCCTGCTGCAAATATATGTGTCTGCACTTGACTATTCGATACTATATTTAATACTTGCTATTTGTATTCAATTTGTATTAAAAAAAATTGTTATTCGCCCACCTTTACTTTTTGGTATTTTTGAGATGCAGACATATATATTTTTCGTTTATTTAACTCAAACTTAGGAATAGTAGTATTACTGACAATGTTCTCGTGATCATGAAATCCGTCAATACCGGTTGGTTGGCTGCATGGCTGCTAGTGACGTAGCTGCTGACGACGTGGCAAAGGAGAGAGCAAGCAATGTTTTACTGTTTTTGACACAAGATTTTTCAATTTCCCTACAGCATGCAGTGGAATAATATATGGCTAACATGTTCATAGGAGCCTTGTCTACAGATTGGCAACATTTTCTTACTATGTTAGAAAAGTGTTTCAGGGCCTCCTTTAAGGCTCCACTGTAATAAAATTCTAGCTCTTCAAACCTTGAGTTCTACCCTTCTTTCCTTGTTCTAGTAGTCAGATAAGTTATACCTTTTGCAATATTGTCAATTCATTTATCCAACAAGACGCAAAGTGCACTAAAGGTAATTTGGGCTAGTCGATCATACAGCTTGACATTAAGAGCGAGATGCAAGAAGACAAGCACTTATGCCATTGCTTTTCCTACTGTGCACTTTTCTTATCCACATGCTTAATGCTACAGTTCCTTAATGTCAAGATTTAGTCGTTCTTGCCTTGCAACAGTAGGCCATGTGACAGATGTACAGGTCATACACAGGGCTGAGAGTGACACCAACTGGCCCAACTGTGTTCCTTAATGAAGGTTTAGGTTGTAGCTTTTTCATTTATACTGTGATTTCCCATGTCGTCTAGCTCACGAAGGCTGACCTGCATGGTGCGCTCCCCACATCAACCATTAATGTAAGTGTCAACCTAGAGAAATTTTTTATGTTAACCTGTACATTCTTGTGTTGGTGATGGCTACTTGCTGTTGAGCTAAAGAAGGATGTGCAATGTGCATATATTGAGGTAGGCTGTGCTTTGGTTATTCCAACCAATCTGATACAAGACGTATCACAGCTAGACTATCCTTGCTTTTGGCATAATGTGGCAGCAAATAATTGACAACTATCTGTGGTCTGCACAGTAACCATTTCCGCTTTCTTTAGGCTGAAAACAAATTACTTTCATCACTACAGCACTTCCTCAAGTCAATGGAAGCCATTGCAATGCCACATGTTGCAGCTGTTCTTATCAGATAGCACAGCACTGCCTTTTATGCACGCAGGTGTTCTACATGAAGCCGATGCAGATTCCTTGGTGGAGGCAGTGCAACATTGGGCAAAAAGAGAGAAAGAGAGAGAATAAGAGGAGTAAAAGTGTTCTGTGGAACAGGCTGCTTACCTGCGCATCAACAGCCTGGTGCAGGGCTTCAATTTCTTCATCTCGCTCCTGCAGCAGTGCTTGCAAATTGGCAACGTCCTGCTTTTGCTGCATGGGATGTGGAGTGGCACCAATAATTTATGAGAAAGAGAGAGTGTGACAACGTGCAGCATAATTCCACTGCAATTATATCTGAATCTCCAACTGCCCTAATGTCTCGAGTCCAGCATAGCATCTTCTCACACCTAATATCTTGCACTACTTTGCCGACATGAAGCTGCGCCAACTTGCCCAGCTTCAGATGTTTGCTGTACATTTCATCTACATCGAGCACAATGCCCCCTCTAGTGTCCTTTTGAAACCCTCATTTGTAATCCACCCTTTTTGTCCACACATCTTGCAGTGATCAAAGGGTAGCACTGCGTCATATCTGCTCCTTCACGTCCTGCTTCTTGTGCTGTTTTTGCTGACAAGTAGCCAAGGCACTTAAATCTATGACCAGACAAGAAACCCGTTTCGTGGGGAAGTGGGAAAGCTGTAAACTTGTTCCTAGTCTCATGCCAACAGCACACACTTTTTCTGTTTTTCACACATGAGTGCAGATCTTTTTTGATTGTTTGAGCAACTGACTTCACTGAATGCTTCACACCTGCCCAAGCACATGGCAAATATGAGTGGGAGCATGCATTTACATACAACTGCTAGGACAAATGTATACAAAAAAAAAAACAATATACACAAGCGTCATGACAGTAATAGTTGGACACGCTCGTGTAAGGGCCACACATACTTTTTTTATGATCTTGATGAGCTGTGTCCCTTACACGGAGGCAGGCCATTTCAGATCAATTTTTCTGGCTGTGTAATCCCCACAATCTCTTTGTATGCATATGTTTCTTCATGCATGCACGCCATGCAGGTCTAGTCCTCAAAGGATGTCGCAACTGCTCAGACGTGGTTTGGCAGCCCACTTGTGGATACAGTCGTCCTCTGTGACATCTGCGGCGTTAGATATTCCTCTGAATTCAACACTTCATATCCCGAAGACACTGCGCGTCACATGCTCCGAGTCCAAGAGCAAACAAGTTTTCTTTCTTTTCATCTTTTTGAATGCTGGGCTGCCACATTATGAGGGCGGCTCCAACTCGAGTACGGCCCTTACTCGAGAGTATACAGTAGCTGTACTAGTAGTCCATAAATGCACTTGTTTAAGGCTACTATGCCATTCTGAGCTCATGAGAAAACAAATGTACTCTTTTGTTGACAGGACTTTTCTTAATAAAAGTAGGATTTGATTTGGTGCTAAAACAAACATCCTTGAGAACATGAACTTAGTCATAGGGCATGTTGTTTTGGCTGAATGCTCACTCAGGGAAAGTTGTCTATACTGTATCCCAAAACATTGCCCCTGCTATGGCCAGCAGCTGCAATAGTATTATTCCAGTCTACGATGTGAAGTAGCCATCCTAGCCAACACAAATAAGCTATCTTACAACACTCGACTTGCTAGCATTTATAGTACAGCAGGTAGGTTCCTGTTGCATCCATAAATAATGGCACTCTGGTATAGATAGCTTAATAAGAAACCATTTGGATAAGGTGGGAAATTGGGTGAGTTGGTGAAGCTTCATGGTAGCGCAACAGATGGATGCAGACAAAAGCAATAGAAGTGTACACAATTCGGCACTGTCTGTCGCGCTGTAGCTACCATGAAGTAACTTCTGCAGCCACCTTCGTCTGTTAAAAGCATTAGACATTTATACATGGCATCACAATCAATGCGGCATTGGAGAAAAAAAGAAACAATTACACATATGTTTTAGATGCTAGGAAATGGTTATGATAGCAGACCGCTGTTTTCAAGGCAGCAGTGCATGATGACGAATGGCGTAGCACTTCCACCCCTGTATATATATTTTTTTGAAACTTGCGCAGCCTAATTTTTGATGCAACATTCATAAAATAGTTCATAAACATTACGAAAAAACTTGAGAGACTTGGGAGGTATGCTAATTGCCATACCGATAATGCCCTGTTGCGCACAGTGGTGCTGAGCCTAAAGCACAAGTGCAATTCGAAACATACGTACGACTGCTTTATTGGTTACAGGTGGGCTATAGACACAGTACGCCGATGGTGCAACAGACATAGTTGCAGCTCCCGTAGACACTAGCATCATATTTCTCTCTAGTAATTTTCATTAGAAACTCTGTGGACCAGCCCCTGTTTGTGCACCCCTGTTTATGGACACATAGGTATCATGTACATGCGGACCTGAATTTTTTTTTCCCCACAGCCTAGACGTGCATAAGGTGTTCAAATTAGGAACAGAATCGTTGTCTGTGCCATGCTACGTAGCCTGCAAGCCAGCATGCAACGTCTCTTGAGGGAACAAGCAAGCAATTCAGTTCAGAAATGCAGTGTGAATCTCGATCAACAAAGTGTAGCCGAAGCTAATGCTGATTTCGCCCTGGCTTGCTGGTGGACAAGTACTACTGTATATGGAGTGTGCCTTGCAATGGCAGGCTCCCATGCATAAACTGCTGTTGTGTTTTTAGTGACGACTCCTATGAATCAAAGGTGCCAGTGTTCTTAGTGATAAATGCAATGCCTACCTCATTTTGATATTTCTAAGCTCAGTTGCCTTGCTCCCTCTTTACCTATAGTTTTTTCACAAGTACCTAATTTCATTCCTTGTGATCACACACAGTGAAAAACAAATTTACGTGATCTGTGCTTATAATTGACAGCAAATGTCCTGCACCTCTGCGTGAGATACCACGTACGTTTCGGCAATCTTCACTGAACGGAAATATGCTGTTCAGCCCCACAAAACAATTTTACATTATAGCACTTGCCACCTTTAAAGCACATCAACTGTTCCAAAGTGTTGCCTTTGCATCCCCCTTTGCTATAATTAGGCTTGACTTTAAAATCAAGCTTAGTTATAGCAATGGGAGGAACATTAGACAGTTTGACACAGAGATTGCTGAACTTGAATATTAAAAAAACTTAAATTCACTAAGCAAAACAACCTTGAACTTCTAATACAGCATTATGCAATATAAATTTCACAGATGCTCATGGAGAGTTATGAAATGTAAGCATCTTTCTATAAGTGCGCAGTGGATGAATAGCAAACAAGGAACAGGTACCAACAACTATAATAAATTTTGTGAACAAGATCAAAATGGAGGGATCGTTTGCACTGACAGAGCAGAATTAAATAGGCACTCCAAAAAAAAAAAAAAATTAACGTAAGCAAGACTCCTTGTAAACACACATACACATGCAGGGAAACATGTATGCAAAATGTTCACCTGAACAAAACTGCCACAGCCACTCCAGAAAAGATAGAGAATTAGGATTCCTTGAAGCTGAGGTATCATGCAGTGAAATCTGAAGAACCCTCCACCAAACTGACCCAATGCTCCAGAAAGTAAGCCATGAAACCGCAAGAAGCCAGGTGAAGTGACGAGCACCCAGAGATAGCGACATGTGACTGCAAAACACTTTATAATCTTACCGTGGGTAACATGACTGCCTCTGCTGTTTCTGCGACAGGCTCGTCCTTTAGAATTTGAGAACAGGTGGGATGAAAGGAAGATTGCCAGTTTATAACAGTAAATGCCAAATTGCATTCAAGGCTGAAGTGTCAAATCATGATGATGACACATAGGCTAGGGAGCCTAAGATGTTTATTGTACGAGCGAGAATATTACATCAAATCGATTATAAATTAAAAAAAAAATTACGCTGATCCCACGCATTGTGGGAATATATATTACTGCGAAGCATTTGATGAAACGTTTTAACGTTTCGTTTATGTGTACTTCACTTTTACTGGTGGGACCAACTAAGGGTCAGTTAAAAGCAGTTTGACGCATACCTTCTAAGCACCCAGTTACATACTGCACGATTGTGACGTGAACTTCCACAACAGGACGCATAGAGCATGTAATGCCATCTTAGGTATAATGCACAACGCATTGGTGTTAAATAAAGATTTTCTTTGCTGAATGTGCTTAGCCTGCCATACTAAGAGTGGTGCTATGTAACTTTCACAACAAAGTGGCCAGTATAACGAAGGATATTGAGGGTCCCATGCGCTTTGTTATAGAGGCACTTGACTGCATTATCGTTATGATTATTAGAATTACTATTGAGGCTGGAATTGACGTTACCTGGCCATACATACAAAAAAACAAAAAAAAACACAGAGATAGATCCTAATGATGCTTCGCATTAAACGTCCATCTCTTAAGATTCAAACTAGAATGCATGAAGATTAGTCTATGCCACAAAACCTGCCAAAGCAAAGATTTTGAATAAGACAGCACATCCAAATGTAAAACAGCAAAAATAAGCAAATAACAATAAC
This sequence comes from Dermacentor silvarum, assembly GCF_013339745.2. Lineage (NCBI taxonomy): Eukaryota > Metazoa > Arthropoda > Arachnida > Ixodida > Ixodidae > Dermacentor > Dermacentor silvarum. Next base: position 148,084,298 of record NC_051155.1, read on the forward strand.
TAAAGAAAACTAAAGCCTACTACTTGCTAAGAACAAGAAAAGAGGACTTTATCATAAATACACAAGTAAAACATGAGGCATAGAGACAACTCTCCAAGAGCATTAATCTATGCCAAGACAGGTAAGCTCTTTCAAAAGACGACTACAAACCACAAATTTAAACATTTGCCATTCTCCCATTCTAAAAAAAAAGTCATAAAAAGCTCCCTCCCACAACTCCTTCCCAACTCCATTTTTGTCTAGACAACCTTAACTAGAAATGAAACCATAAATACTAGCAAGAACAAGAAAAAAAAAAAGTCCATGTATGCAAAAACAGAGGAAGAAGAAAGGGACAAACGGTAGATGCAGGCCTGACCTTGTGCCTTGATTTCCTGCGCTGCACTCGAAACACTTCCAACCAATCACAAAACATATTTCTCCATTCCCCGACTGTCTAGCACATGAATGTGCAGGTGCTAGTGCTCCCTTATTTACTGTGTTTCTCAAAGTGTTAAAACCCGGCAAACTGAGAAGTTTCCAGGAGACGTCCACGTGTTGGCTCAGACACACATGCGAGATAGCAGTCGGGAGCGTGAAAGGCAACCATGGGCCAGACTGGTGCAAGGTGGGCTATTTTGGGGCTGCTGGCTCTAAGCCCCTCGTCTGCGCTCAATTTAGCTGGTAGGTGGGGGAGGGGGTGCGGGGCGGATAGGGTTGGGCGAGGAAGCATAACACGTGCTTCAAGAAGCTGAAGCAGGTCACTGCATGCAGCCACTACAGACGAGAAGAATGCGCACATTCCCAGATGATTAGTCGTTGAAGTATGTTACTGAAATTATTTCAAAGATCTCACTTTTTCCAGTGCTCATGCAGAATTGACACACGACTCCTGTGACTTTAAGCCACTGAAGGGTGCCCCTTTTTCACTTCAACACAGCATGAATATAGATATGCCATGGGTGCTGAATAAGTGATGCAAGAACTATTCTTACAATGAATGTTGAATTCAGAAAGACTACACTGATACATACACCGTGATCACCTGAAACTAATGCTACTTCTCAATGCTATGCACAAAGTGACATTCCAGGGTGTTTGATGCACTGTTTATTCGTCTCCTGTATTGCCATATGTTTTCTTGCACAAATTCTGCAAAATTAACATTACAGATCTGCTAGAATTCAGCAAAATATCCGCCAAGACAAAGTCTAACAAACAATAAAATAAACATATAATTTAAGCGGGCCTTTTTTATAGTGGTTCCGAATCAATTTTGACCACCTGGGGATCTTTAACATGCACCCAAAGCACGATATACGAGCGTTTCTTGCATTTTCCCCCAATCGGAATGCGGCCACTGTGGCCGAGATCAACCCACGTTGCGCTGCTGAGCTTGTGCTCAGCACACAATTCCATAGCCACTACTGAAAGAGGCAAAAAAACGTAACAAACAGGAACCTATCAATGAGGTTCCCACTCTATTTAGAGGGCCTTACTGAATACACTATTGGCTGCCGATTTTGAGATAAAAGCCTGGGGAGTGCCGAGCTTGCGCACATTATTACTGGACCTATCACTGCTGCATGCCCAAGGAATGCAACTACCCTTATCTGGATGCGAAATTTAAAGCTTTGTACCATAAACAAAAAATTGCAGTAGTGCGTGCTCGACCTAAAGCTGTTCCATTACTACAGCCATTATGGCCCAAACAATCAGTGAATTTATACCCAAAGGAAACCATGCGAAGTATCGCTGCAAGGCAGGCTCGTGCCCAATGACCACGCAATACATGTAAATGATTAACATATCAGCAAGTCGTCCTCCTAACTTCCTTTTTACACGCCCGAACACTTCAGGTACGATGAGCTGTAGGTGAACATGAGATGATGGTTTTGTGGAAGCGCAGAATGCTCCTGTCATTGAACTTACTGGCAGTGTGCCGGTACTGTGTCAAGACCTTAGAAAAAGTGCAAGGTATTGAGGCCCTGCGCTAATGTATGTAAACAAAGTAATTCACAATGATGAAAGTTGGATGACCTACACAGTACCTGCTTTATGCTACCTACATGTATCACAGGCAACTGCAAGAACGAAGGAATGTGCAAAAATTGATATCATTCATCCGGTAGGAATGATGTGTAGGAACCCACAGTGGATGGAGCATGTGGAGGTGCTACTACATGTGCTACTATACTAGAGTTCAACTTGCACATCCTACGTGACATTCGAAATTTGGCAAATGTCACTTTATCTTACTGTACCTTAATGACCACGCATGTGCTGCCACATTCTCACCTTGGTGCTGCACGCTGCCTCCAGCTCTGCCGTGCGCTCCAGGGTCCGGACCCTCTGCTGAGCGGCCTCCAGTTCCAGCAGCTGCTGCAGGCTCAGCTGAGTCATGGTTCCTCGTGTGCTTGTAAGCTTCTGTAGCTGTGTGCAAACATCCACATGAAAGCATCCCAGGCTCGGTACCATTCAACATCATTGCCGTCGCCGGTGTGGCCAGTTCTGCTTATCACAAGTGGATTCTGGCTCACTTGCACTAGTTTGCTCGTTAAATTTAACATCTCACATCACTTGTGACTTTTTGGCATTGATGCTGTTTTGCTCTAGAAATAGTAATTTGACATCTGATTCATTTTCCTAGCATGAGGAAAAAAAAAAAAAGAAGCCCTTTTAAACAGGCAAAAGACACCAGCACAGGAAGCACACAATAATTTGACATACATTCTTGTCTTCAAGTCTTGTTGCACGGTCAAATTATAGATGGGCCGGATTACAGAGAGAGCATACTACTGGACATGCTAGACACCCATTAGTTTTGCTTGACATATGCACAAATCGAAAGGATGAAAACTGATGAAGTGACAGAGACAAAGGTTGGCTAGCCAGCATTTCGTCTGTCCTTATCCTTCTTGAATGTGCCATGGTCTACAGAAAGGACTGGACTAACATCCAGATGTGTAACAATTCATATTCAGATGTGTAATAATCCCCAGTAATGAGAAACAACCTAAAGGCTTTCACAACGGCTGGCCCTTCTTTGCTCACTCATCTAGCAGATTTTTATGCGCTTCACTTGAGCTGTTTGCATGCTCTAGAGATGCAATGATTCACCATTCTGTCAAACCTTGATACTGTGGTAACCTGTGGTATCTTTCTTCTCTGGAATCGGTGCAGCAGCCAGAAGACACAAATGCCCAATGCAACCACCACGGCATAATCATGGTTGGCAACTAGCTTTCGACAGTCTTCTCTCAATGTTTTTTTTTGACAAATCAAGCCAAACTTTCACCAATTAAAGTTCTAGATTTACAACTTCTAATTATGCAAAAACAATACACATTGCAATTCTGGAACCTGCACCTGATAGAGCTTTTAAGACAAACAAGGAATTACGCACATAACTTTTTTTTTTACTTTTTAAAATTCTCACTAAATGACAATGCTTAGTGATAAAAAGAGATAATGTAAACTCTTACGTGGAGGCTCCAAGCAAAGTGCAAAACAAATATTTAGTTACTCGTTGCACAGATACTATCTCTGAGTATAACATTTAAAACACAGAATGGGGGCTGGGCTAGTTTGTAAACATTCACGGTAATGAAACATGAACAAAGAGAGATACCAAGACAGCACTTGCGCCTGCCCCATCTCGGTCTCTATGTGCACTGAAATACCGAGAATATAACCTGCCATAACATGAAAGGCTTGCTACAAAAAAAAAAAGTAAGTTCTAATTAATTAGGCAAGCACATTAAAGCTATTAGCTGTTCTTTCTTTTAATATATATTGCACTACAGTTGAACACTGGAATAACAATGTTGCCTCTGACATGAAAATACTTCCGCTTTATCCAATATTCATTATAAGCATATCTTTGTCACATGCTAACATTCGTGAGAGGCACTGGACATTTATTTACTTCATTATATCCGATAATCCGTCATATCTATGTTTGTTATATTAATGTTTGACTGTACAGTATGCATGCTTTTGCTGCTAAGGAGACAATAACAGATACTATTTTGCTTATTGCCACTGCCACATATGTGGAGGTTTGCGCTCGCCGCAATCCGAGGGCTGTCCGAAATGACTGGTGCGCGGCCAAATACGTCCGAATTAATGAGAGTTTGATGCTATTGAATAATGCATATGCCTGCCGGGATTAGAGGACAAGTCCAAATTATCTAATTTTCTGAATTAACGAAGGTCAAATTAACGACATCTTACTGTATGTATGGAAGGAAGTAGATGCTGACAAGCATTGTGTCTATTTCCTGTGCTTGTCTGTTTTGAGTTGTTTGTTCATACGAAATGCCATACGAATCCCTGCTTGGCTATTGCTACATCATCATCTCATCATCAACAGCTTGGCTGATGTTACATAAATTAATGCAATCAAATATAACATGAGGAGGGACTCCTGACGATTCAGGAAATATAAAAATATAATTACACTTGATCCTCAATATAGTGAACATGGATGCAAAGAACTATCGAATATACTGAAGTAAATCTGAAAATTTTCTTGCCAATAGTGGCATGTAACAAATACAGTTGACTTCCGTTAATTCGACTCTGAATAGATTGACAGAAATGATCTAATCATCCGGCGGGTCGAATTATAGAAGATGCAGAAAATACACCAAAACGCACCGCTGATTCCATGTGGCAATATTTGCCTGATTTTAACACTTCCCCGAATCAAACGCGCGTCGTGGGTGTCCAAAGTAGAAAACTAATAAAGAAATGAGATTAAAGCTCATATACAAAGTCGAAATCTAACGTGCATCTGGTTTCTAAGCAAGAAAAGATAGGCAAGTGTCATAATATGCATTGCACAGTGGCGGCCGGTGTTTTTAAGTCAGCTTCGCCGCACAGTTTTCTGTAAGTAAGCTTTGCCACAACACACCATGTTAGGCGGTAAAGCATACCAACGCCGCGAAGGCGGTTTGATGTAATATCTGACTGCACAGCACAGGCAATTTTCTGCACAATTTGTTTTAAGAGAAACCTGCACATTATAGTTGGGTGAATAACATAATGGGACATTGTGAACTATAGTTATTGCTCGAAAATCTTCTTAGGGCAGGCCAAAAATATGCATTTTTGACAGAAAGTGACGTACGAGGTCTGTTAGAAAAGTATCAGACCTTTGGCCGAAGAAAAAAAACTTGCATAACTGGAGCATTGGAAACCTAATCACCCTCAAAGTAGTCTCCTTGGAACTCCACACACTTCTCCCAGCGGTGCTGCCATTGTTGGAAGCATTCCAAGAAGGCCTCTTTCGGAATAGAGTTTAGCTCAGCTGTCATTGCAGCCATAATGTCCTTTCTTGTCTGAAATCGCGCTCCTTTCAATGGCCTCTTGATTTTGGGAAACAGCCAGAAGTCGCAGGGTGACATATCAGGAGAGTAAGGAGCCTGTTGAACTACAGGAGTCTGGTTTTTCACCAAAAAGTTTGAATCAAGTGCGAGGAATGTGCAGGAGCATTGTCGTGATGGATGCGCCAATTTTCTGTTGACCACAACTCCGGTCTCTTGCGCCGCACAGCATCACGTAGGCGATGGAGGACATCCCTGTAGTACTCTTTGGTGATTGCTTGACCCTGTGGTGCGCACTCGTGGTGTACCACACGGCGGGAGTCAAAGAAAGCAGTCAGCATCACTTTGACGTTGCTGCGCACTTGGTGGGCCTTCTTCGGTCTTGGTGACGTGGAATGCTTCCACTGTGACGACTGGGATTTTGTTTCCGGGTCGTACCCGTGCACCCAAGACTCGTCACCAGTGGTTATGGTGCTCATGAAGTAGGGGTCACTGTTTGTGGAATCCAGCATGTCCTGTGAGACTTCAACACGAAGTTGCTTTTGCTCCACCGTGAGCAACTTCGACACAAATTTCTCCGCAACTCTCTTCATTGCCAAATCTTCGGTCATAATGGAATGTTAAGAAAAAGTGCTGATGCCCACTTATTCCGCAATTTCTCGGATAGTCACACGACGATCCCGCATCACCCCAGCATTCACTACGGCAATGACCTGGTCATCTCGGCATGTTGATGGCCGACCGGAGTGTGGCTTGCTCTCCACCGATGTGCGGCTGCCTTCTCCGGTTGTACCACTCCTTAATCTGTGTGCTGCTCATAGCATTGTCACCGAAAGCCATCTGAATCTTCCAAATGGTTTCCACTTGGCTGTCACCCAGTTTCTGGCAAAATTTGATGCAGCAACGCTGCTCCAGTCACTCCGTCATTTTCCTTGCAATAAAAATCTGACGAGAGCACTGCACACTACCTCACTCAAACGCTGCGTACCAGCGACTGACGCTATCGGCAGGCGGGATAAAATTCGCACATGCGCATGAAGGTTCAAGGTCGGCTGATTCAAGCGCGCTTGTTTCATATCCATCAAGTGTTCGCAAAAAAAAAAAATAAATAAATAAAATAAGATCGGATACTTTTCTAACAGACCTCGTATGTCCACCACATTCACTCTCCCCTAAGCTCCGCCGAGACAGACGCAGCCACTGAAGAGGTCATTATTGGGGTCACCATATGGACCAGGTGTGTGCGTGCTGACTGGTCAAGTTTGAATTATCTGGTGAAGGCCAATCTTAGGATCGAAATAAGAAAAGTCTGGGCCAATAGAAATGCATGAGTGCTAGCTGGGGCCTTTGGATGAGATCCAATTGACCAAAAAATTGAATTAATCGAACTCAAATTAACAAAAATTGACTATATATGTTTATAAACAATAGTGGATATAACAAAGTTATTTTCATGCCAGATGTGACTGTTATAACAATGTTCGACTGTGCAATGTGAGATGATGCAATGCAGCTGTAGTTGCTGGCTTAAATTGCAATATTTAAGCATGAAAATGAAAAATAATAAAAAAAAGGTGTATTTGGAGATAGTTCTGAACGAAAGTGTGAGGTGATGTTTCAAGCAACTAATTTCATACTAGAGACACAAGAAACTGTATTATATTTGAGGAAATATGTTAAGTAAAGTGTATGACATGCATCATTAACTGTTACCCAGAAAGTTGTTATTCTTTCCCATATAGCTTGCAACACGCATGTATCTTCAAGACTGAGTAAACATGTGCTGTTTTTTAAGGGGAATAACTGACCTTAAAGAACACTGAGTTTTTCAGGTTTGACTAAATTTAACTAGTGCTCTAGGCAATACAGTTAAACCTTGATTTAACGAAGTTGATGGGAGTTCAAAACTATTGATTAAATTGAGAACTTCATCAAAGCAAAAGCCCCTAAAACCCTTCTATGTAAAAAAAGGATGTAATTTGTGCCTGTGTGCACACTTGCAGTAGACAATATTTTTCACATATTCAGTGACCTTGTGTTCACTCCCCACTTATAACGAACGATGCTGATAGTTTTCTAAGGTCTCCTAGTTATCAAGGGAGTTCACCTCCCCTATAAAAGACAGGCTCAGAATCTGGCCCCTTCTTCCGACAAAGTAGTCAGTGGTTAAGCGGGATGTAGCATGCAGCAAAAGAAATGAAGCAAGTGGGAATTAAGTGTAAAGCAACTGAGCCAAGAAAAAGTGAGTGCCCAAGCGAATGGAAGCAAGCAATTGAAGAAAAGGTGCACAGATCACACAGCCACCTTTGCAAAGTGCGGGGTAGGAGGGGAGCGGTTGGCCTCGAGGTCTCGGGTGAGCGTGCCTGCGTGTTGCGACGGCCTGTGTCGTTCTCGCTGTTTGGTGACTAGCTCGCGCTGCTGGTTCAGCTGGCCGCGAAGGCTGGTCACCTGCTCCGTGCTCAGCTGCAACTGTTCATCCCAACCACCATCACCACCATCACCACCAATGTCAGAGTGGAAGTTGTAGGGGTGACAGGGAAAGAGGGTCAAGTCACCGACAGAAGAGGAGGAAGAAACAACAGAATGTGTGCGTAAGTGCAAAGGAAACAAAACTGTGAACAAAAAGAAATAGAGAAGAAGCAGTGTGCAATTAAGAAAATGGCACATTCATCTGACTGAGCCAAAAGTGACTGCACCATTGGGATTGAACACGGTTGTTTTCCAATTAGAACATACACAGACGGACACACACACGCACACAAGCACACCCGTCCATCCACCAAGCATGCCATACACACATGCACGCACCACACACACACTGCACGGCATTACAATTAGCAATGTAAGTTTCTGGATAGAATAACCTTGATCACCTCAAACATTCTTATACAAGAGATATGACATTATCAAGGGATCACTTGCTCTATTTTCACCATGTTCGGGGCAGAGTGCATGTTGACACAATTGTTTCTATCACGGCAAAGACAAGAAAGCGGAAATTGGTCAGCGTTTATAATTAGGCGATTCGTACCAGTGCGTAAAGTATTTGAGAATGCCATCAGAGCGAAACAAAAATAACCACCACATACCGTATTTATTCGATTATAACGTAAAAGTGTAGTTGGAGGACCCAAGAAAAAAAAACTTAAGTATGCACATTAATATATGACGATATAGAGTTGCTGACGGATTATTCAGACTCGGTGGGGATTACCTGAAATACTGAGTTAATAACACAGCCAAAACAAAACATAAAAATGGGGGGAAGGGAGCTTCAAAGCGCGAAGTGCAGGTTATATGCGAATTTTGCATTCAGGTATGGCTTCACGGCATCATGGCGCACGCCGCCATAAAGCCACACTGTAAGGAGAAATTGGCGCTGCCATGAAGCCACACAATAAGGCAAAATTTGAGTATGAGGCTGGGGGTGACTTTAGGGCAAAGAATTCTGGGAAGAAACCTCGTCTTATATACGAATAAATACGGTACATGTAATCTGTTTTATCAATTTCCATGGTGTGGCCGCCTCAAACCATAATATCTTAGCTGTCTTCAAGCAGAGAGAGGTGTAGATCACCCCCTTTACAAATGTGGCCTAGTTCTTTGTTTTCAATGCTGTAAAAGGATATCCCTAGTTTTAAAAGCAATATGCCATCTCAGCACATTGCTTATTGCACATTGCAAAGAATAAATCAGATTACACTGATGAAGAATTCCTTTAAAAATAATTTTTAAAATTATTATTGTGGTAAGTAGTTGAACACTAGAAGAGTAAATGAAGACCAAACTTCTATTTTCTGAATTTTGAGCTGAAACTCCAGCGACAGTACGCCAGCGCGATGTCACAAGTTTCTAAATATTATTTTATATATGGGCCGTTTCTCTGCAGTAAATGTTATCAAAACTTGGCTAAATTCAGTCATTGCCTCCTTTAGAATACAATGTAGTCCATTTTCCCTAATAAAAATAAACTAGGCCCCCACAGATGCTGTCAAAATATATGACGTACAGTGAGCTGGTGTTGGAACTTCAATTCATACAAGAGTGACAACAATGTGAAGGGAAGGAAGGTCTCTACTTACTATGGTTGGTGACAACCTAAGAATGCAGTGGCAGACACACTGCCATTCAACTTTAAGGAGAATTGATGTTGATGCGTCAGCCAATTAGTTACTCATATCCATAACGTCACGTTGGAGGCGAACTTCTTCCAGTATTAGCGTCTCTCGGGAACTACATTTTCGAGTGCAGAGGCCCAGAGGGTTTTCGGGGCGCAGCATGTAACGATTCTTAGGTTGTCATCGAGTATAAATGCCATCACAATACCATGTCGCAGTAAACACTAAGGCATGCACAAGTTCACCAGCGTGCACGACCGATGAGCAATAGGACATAAGTCAGCAGCGCTGAGTGCAATAGAGACCTGAACCTGCTATTGAAAGTCCTTTCAGTAGCAATTTTATGGGGAGGCCTTTCAGTGTTTTTATCTGCTTAGCTGCACCTTTGAAAGATAAGCATTGCAAGATCAGTTAGTCAGCCAAGCAGAAAAAGGAAACCTGATGATTTCTTTGACAATGAAAAACAGCGCAAGCACGAAAATGGGGACAGAAACAAAGACCCCGCCCTCTTCCCCCCGACACCACAGTGCTGTGGTGTCGGCTCCACTTCTATCCCTGCGTTTGTGTGTGCGCACTTTTTTATTCGTCAAAGGTGCCCCAACAAGCTAAAAGCTATATTTGCGATTCGCTTCTTTTGCTTCAGTGTTGTTTTTTTAGTGTTCCCTACAACATGACTCCGCATCAACTGGTGTCCCCCGTAAGCATGCAGAGCAGCCGCGGCAGTGTGTGTTGTTGGCAGCAGACGGAGCTCGCACCTTGTGCTCGGCGACCTCGCGGGCCTCTTTCTCGCGCAGCAGGTCCTTCCGGAGCTGGCGTAGCTGCTGGCCCACGGGGCCTCCTCCCTGGCTGCACGATGGGGAGAGCCCCAGCCGGGTGTCCTCTACGTGCGCTTTCAGCGCAGACACCTGCAGCAGCTGCTGCTGGTTCAGTTCCTGGAGAGCCCTCTTCTCACGCTCAAGTTCCTGCACCACAAGAAGGGACATGTTTTTTTCTCAACAGACAAGTCGCACGTTTGTAAACACACAGGCATAGTACAGGCACAAGGAGCACACAACTAAGTAGACACTCTTCTGCTTTTCTGTTCACCGCTTTTGAACCAGTATCTTTGCAAAGTAATTTTTAAGAACTCGGCCACGACTAATAAACCTGCCTTTTCAGAAAATTCATGCCGGTAAACTCAGTTTTCTTTTTCTCCACGCACAAAATGTGATCGCAGAGCTACTGCATCTTTTTGATGTGATCTGCAGCAGGCTGACTACCACTAGCTTAGTCTTTCTAAAAGCGTGCACTGTGTAAAAATAAAATACAAGCTGAGTATAAGTCAGCACAGAAATAAATACAAAACACAAAAGAACAGAATAATGTGCACTAACATATAATAAATTTACTGACAAACCACCCACAGTGGGATCTCGTTGAAACGATTCTGCATAAGATGTTTTTCTAGATAACATGTTTCTTTTTCTTTTCCCGATAATATGATTTGGTTGGATAATAGGTTGGATAATACGATTTTTGGATAATACGCATTATTTTCTGATTCCTCTGAAGATGGTATCAACGAGATTCCACTGTATTGCTACAGTAATGAAATGAGAATTTTGTATTAACCCAGATGAAATGTGGTCAACGCAGTCATGCACAGAAGATCTTGGTGAAACTCTAAATAACAAAAGTGGCTGGGTTAGGCAGCTCAAGGAAGTTGCACAAATCTTGCCAGTGGTATACCGTAGACTTGCGAAGCAATAAGGGTGAGTGAAACAAGTGTTTACAACAATGAGTTGTTGTGCATGTTGACAACGTCAAGCACTGCTGGAGATTCAGTAGTGCATGTCTTAAGTTAGTGCAAATGCAAGTCTTAAGTTACGGTGCAAGCAAGTAAGATTTACCGCAGCTGATGTCCACTGTGCTACCATCTAAAAATCTAAGTATTCTAACTTTCGTATACGAGTCAGACAATACTTGCTATTTAATTAAAATTGTAATACATATTCAAAATTGTTGAATATTAATTTTTGTTCAAATATAACAGGAAGAAACATTGGAGTCTACAGAGAGAAAAATAGATGTAATTAATGACTGTTCTGAATGATCCTGCTGTTTGAGAGCAGCGGCTGCTTACAGCGGCATGAAAACAATGCAACGAACAATGCAAACAACGCTCATGTGCTTAGATTCAGGTGCATGTTAAAGAACCCAAGGTGGTCAAAATTAATGCGGAGTCCTCCACTACGACGTGCCTCATGATCAGATCATGGTTTTGGCATGTAAAAACCCAGATATTTTTTTTAAAACTCCACTCAGCAGCTGGCATAGAAATGGTGTGTCAAACACAATGGGGGAAATTCTGCTTCGGCCAAACAAACATGTCTTTAGCACATAGGTTCGAATCATTAAACACTTCACAAGATGGAGTACAAACCAATCACATACCAGTGCTGATAGACCCTTACATAGTACGTCTGTACTGAAAGTGCTTTCTTAGGAGCTGCATCAATGTGACAACACTGAACAGATGGCAAATGCCATCGGAGCACAAAGTAAATGGTCAGATGAATGACTGTGCACTTCACCAAGGGTCATTCAATAATATTTTTTGCTCACAATAATTAAGAGGACTGTCAAATTTTCAATACATTTACAACATTGTAACTAGTGTCATTTAACTCTTGCACAGTAGCATTATGTAAGAAGCTGGGCAAATAAAAATAAGTGCAAGCACAAAAAAAAAAAAAAAAAAAAACCTTTGCACGAGTTACAGACATTCTGACAATGACCAGGTGTACTAGGTGGTAGTGGTAATGGTTCTAATTTCCACAAATGTTTACATGAAGTGCTGCTGCAGTGAAACTTCAAGTTTTGGATTCTGCCTCCTCTGATGCCACCAACTTAGGCTTATCCTAACCATGCACATGACATTCACCATTTCATTAAAGGAATGCTGCTCAGCAATGAAGTCATCATAGAGCAAAAAAACAAAAACAAAAACATTCCATTTGCAAGCTCATAAGGGTGTGCAGCAAAATAAAGATAATTTACACTAAGAAAAGCCCTCTAAGCAGAGGCGAGCCAAGTGATAAAACCAAAATGATATCAAAATGAAAAAAAAAAAAAAAAGAGGAGCAAAGCTCACACAAAGCCATCCGGGACACCAGCAAGCGGAAGGAATAACAAACGGTTGCTAGGCACGTTGCTAAGAGAGCCAGCTGCGAACATAACCATGGCAACCGGAAGAAAGCTGAAAGGACTCTTTACAGTGGGCTCTGTACTATAATGAGACCACTGCTTGAGGCTCATTTCAGATAATTTGTTACACAAAACAGTTTTTAGAGAAGCTGGCAGAAGGAATTAGCTATCATTAGCCACCAAAACCAAGCAAGAAGCATATAGACAAACACAAAAAATTAAATCTATAGTAAAAATATTTTAGTGACTAAAGAAGAAGAAGAAGAAGAAGAAGACAAAAAAAGAAATAACCCATAACCATATATGGACAGTTTTACACTGGTGCTGACAAATGACAAGGAATGGAAATCTTGTTCTGAAACTAACTGAATGCTACAGAATTTTCATACAGATTTTCGAGTACGTTCCCTACACAACTTGCACAACTCAGCATGATTAGGAAACAACTGTAAAAAAAAAAAAAATTGTTTCCTGGCACATGTTGTGAAAACAAAAAGCCAATAAAATGTAAAATTGCATAATTACACTATAAACAGTAAAAAATGACTGCTTATGGAACACAAATATGCTAACACAATAGACGTTTGGCCAATTAATAATTGAGCAATACAATAATTTTGGACATTCTCTTTGGCCATGCCAAGTAATTAGTGACCTCCGCTTGCCATGAGGTATCATCACTTTTTGACTTATGACAAGCCCATCTCTAGTGGAAGACATTCTATCCATCATTGCTTTCATTAAATTAGAGTTCTTGCACTATATGCAGACAAGCTTCTGTGTTCTAACCAAAAATTATTAAAGCATATCATCTGAAAAAAGAGCCACTATGGTAGTTTCTTTAGAAAAAAGAAACAGATTGCTTTTCAGAGGAAGCTTCAGCATGGTGCCAACTCTGAGTTCCCTATTCAAATATACATCTAAAATGCAGAAATGCTGTTATGAGATAACCATTGGGCCAATATGAATTATATTTTTATTTGAAAGAGAAAGTTAAGTTCTAGCTACTCTAGCAAACAGAATTTTGATTTAGAAGCTAAAATTTTTAACAAGAAATGCCAAATATAGTTAGGCTAAATGAAAATAATAGAAGCATTAAGTTTACTGCACCAATAACAGATTTCACAGGTCTGTAAACTGCACCTGTTAGAGCACCTCAATTGGACAAATCTGATATGTGAATTTACAGTTTACATTAGATTGTTTATATTTTTACAAAGATTTTGCGAAAGTTCTTGTCACAAATCCATGGCACATTTTGTTCCCTTCAGACATATTATTAAGTGCAGTTTACAGCTGAAAAGTTGATGTACTTGAGTTTTTTTCAAATCTGGCAGCATACAAGAAGTTTTCTTTACGTATTATGGCATAAATTAAAAACACATTTCCAACAGCTTTTAAAAATTGTTACAAATATATATATATATATATATATATATATATATATATATACATATCACATGAATTCCAAGTTCACTTTCTACAGTACTAGATTCTAACTTTGCATTTTCATTGGAACAAATATAATCAAAGTGGGTGCACCAGTTGCAGAGAAAAATGATTTCTCTGTTTCCCCGTGTTTAGATGAGAGCTCCTGAGCAAAAGCTAACGCTGGTGCTGCTGCATGCATGTCTAATCCTACGAGTGGGAATTGAATTCTGGGGTTTTATGAGCCAAAACCATAATTGGGTTATGAGGCATGCTGTAGTGGGGGACTCTGGATTAATTTTGACCACCAGGGGATCTTTAATGTGCTCTCAATGCATGGCACACTGGTGTTTTTGCATTTCGCCCCCATCGAAATGCAGCCGCTACGGCTGGGATTTGATTTTGCATTCTCTTGCTTAGCAGCGCAACATCACAGCTGCTAAGCCACCGTGGTGGGTATCCTACGAGTGTGAAGGAAGGGCAAACAGAATGACTGGGGATAGAGGTAGCGATGACTACACCGTTTTATAATACTGAGACTCATTGACAGTATTGCAGACATTCAAATGAACACTTGCCTCTTTGTCCTTTTTGGTGGCCTTGAGAACCTTGCGTAGCTGGGCATTCTCCTGGAAGGTGTCACCCACGGTTGCCACAAGGGCATCCACCTTCTCCTCCAGGCCGCGCAGCTCGTCCCACTGCAGGGCACTGGGCGACAGGCCGTCCCGTATGTCATCAACCGACAAGGTCTGCACGCCCCCAGCTGACAGGGACGAAGAGTCCTCACTGGTGCCCGACAGGGCTCCTTCACGGGATCCTCCCACTGGGCTCAGCGCCTGCACCAGCTGCCGCAGAGAGCCATGTGCATCCTGCACCTGGCGGATACGACTCTCCACCTTCTCCTCCAGGGAACGCACCTGTGGTCACATGCACAAGGAGTGAAGGACACTGAGCTTTGAAAGCGACGACCGTGCAGACCAATGAAAAGAGTGGGCAAGTAACCTTGCTTTAAGGCCTAACCACAAGTCTGAGGGAAGTCACATTGTCAGTTTCGTGAATGAGCTATTTCCATAGTGTTCTGCCACATGCACAACAGAAAACTTCTGCAGACTGACTTGCTAGTGTTGTGATGGACGAAGCTGTAATGTAAGGAGATGCCATCAGGTCAGTAGCTTATGCTTATGATGATGATGATGATGATGTATGGTGTTTAATGGCGCAAGGGCCAGGTATGGCCAAAGAGCGCCAGGCCAGTGTGTTCATGAGTTGACAATGGAGCAATGAATTGCGAAAGGTAGATGTGTCGTGGCTGTAAAAGGGCCTAAAAAACAATCGCTGTAAAATGCGTAAAATATATATGTAATAAAATTATGGCAATGGCTAATGAGGTGCACTATGAACACGAAAGAACAAATTGCAAGATAATGAAGATAAACGAAAATTTATCACTGATAAACTTTTCAAACAGCACTACTGCCTTGACAGACCCTTTGAAACACAAGGGCCTGGAGGCGCGTGCTATGCAAAACTACTATCGCGGCGACATCCTCTGGAGAGAGGATGCGCTACGAAACTATTGGGCAAATAACATGCAATACTACATCGCTCAGAAAATCCAGGACAGCTTTAGTGCTAAAGAGAGGTTTGTCGCCCAGAAACATAGCGGGATGGAGTGGGAGACAGTACCGGTACGCTAGGGGAAAGTGCCTTTTTCTCTCTGTTTCGGCTTCCCTGCACTCCACGAGGACGTGGAGCACGGTAAGCCTCTCTCCACATCTACCACAGGTTGGCGGGTCATTTCCAGTTAAGAGGAAATTGTGGGTGCCGTATGTATGTCCTATTCTCAGACGAGAGAATAGGACATTTGTTCTTCGTATTTTCGTAACGGGATGCCAGGGACCTATCTGTGGCTTAACTAAGTGGAGCTTATTGTTCGTTTCGGCATCCCACAAGCTTATGCTTATGAGGATTTAGTTCAGCAGCAGATTCAACAGTGGCTCCCGACTTCTTCAACCATGGCAGAATGACGAAATCTGCCACAACACTCGTATCTTGTCATTCACAAATGCAGAACCTGTGATACAAGTGTGACATTGAACCTATCATCGAAACACAACTTCTACAGTGCAAAAGGCGAAGAAGAAATAGAACATGAAACAACCAGACCATGTACTGATGTTTTTTTATTAGAACAAGTATTTTTATAGATGCCAAGTTTGTCCTCGCCATGCTTGCCATAATGACATGCCGTCACACCACTATCTAAAAAAACACACCGGCATAAACGTAACAGATACCTGGAAATGTAGCAGTCGGATATCTAAGAGAGCAAGTCCACCAGGGTCACCGATGGCTGGTTCACGCACACACGCTCTGCTTTTTTTTATATACAGTGCATCCATAACCCTTGATATCACATCTTGCGACGATTCTTTGTGCTGCAACAATTATGAGTCAATACCAACTAGCCCAATTCACCATTCTCCTACATAACATTGAAAAAAAGATGTCATCTCTAACCATTACTGTGATGTTGTTTGCCGCATTTGTGCATCATGTGCTATACTTCCAGTGACGATAAGTTCAATCATCATTATCATCAGCCTATATTTATGTCCACTGCAGGACGAAGGCCTCTCCCTATGATCTCAAATTACCCCTGTCTTGTGCTAGCCGATTCCAACTGGCGCCTGCAAATTTCCTAACTTGATCACCCCACTTAATTTTCTGCCATCCTCGACTGTGCTTCCCTTCTCTTGGTATCCATTCTGTAACTCTAATGGTCCACCGGTATTCCATCCTACGCATCGCATGGCCTGCCCAGCTCCATTTTTTTCTCTTAATGTCAATTAGAATATCGGCTATCACCATTTGCTCTCTGATCCACACCGCTCTCTTCCTGTCTCCTGACGTTAGGCCTAACATGTTTAGTTCCATCGCTCTTTGTGCGGTCCTTAACTTGTTTTCGAGCTTCTTTGTTAACCTCCAAGTTTCTGCGCCATATGTTAGCACTGGTATAATGCAATGATTGCACACTTTTCTTTTCAATGACAGTGGTAAGCTCCCAGTCAGGACTTGGTGATGCCTGCCATATGCACTCCAATCCAATTTTATTCTTCTGTAAATTCTCCCTGCCATGATCAGGGTTCAATAAACACCCCCAATTCAAGGTCGGAAATATGTGAGTGGCCACTGGTGAAGCAACAGATACAGAGATGTTAATTTGGTCTGATGATTTATTTAAAATTTGTGAAGAGTTGAGTCGATATGCAAGCAATTTGACTGATGGGGTCACATAGTCGCCCAATTATGGATCTTCATTATTGCTCACTGAAGGGAGGTGTCTTGAGTGATGAACCTAAGAAACCTTGACAAGGATGGTGCAAGAGCAAATGTAACGAAACTGCAGGTGGAAGTCATCTCCCTTGTGACCAGAAAAACAAGGCTTTTGCAAGTTTGCCATTAACTCATTAATTGGAACAGTTGCAGCACAACACTGTAGAACCTAGTAAACCAGAGTGGCCAGCCCATTATGTCACCTGCAGCCATTGCATATACAACCTTTGTCCGTAAAGTTCCGAGACTGAGTCCATAAACAAAAAAAATGCGTTTAACATTGAAATCATTTGTGCAGCACTCCTTCGAAATAGTCTCCCTTGCAGTCTATACACAGCTTCCAAGGCTTCTTGAGGTCTTGGAAACAGTTGGAAAACGCTTCTTTTGGCAGGGCTGTCAGCTCCTTTGTCGTGGTGTCTTGAATGGCCTCCACGCTCCCCATCCAGCGACCTCTTCACATGAGGAAACAGGAAAAAATCGCATGGGGAGAGGTCAGGCGAGTATGGCGGATGGGGAAGTACAGTAATGCTGTGCTTGGTGAGAAATTTTGTCACGCTAAGAGCAGTGTGCGGCCTTTGTTGTCGTGGAGAAGGCTCCATTGTCCAGATGCCCATAAGTCAGGGTGACGGCGTCGCAGTGCATCACGCATGTGTTGGAGCACGCGGATATAAAGCTCCCGATTCACCGTTTGCCCTTGTAGGACGAACTCGTGGTGTATGACACCTCTGGCATCGAAAAAAAACTATCAGCATCGTCTTTGTTTTGGTCTTCTGTTGCCGCACCTTTCTCGACGCCGGACAGCTAGTGGACCGTCATTCGGCGCTCTGCCTCTTTGTTTGAGGATCGTATTGAAAACACCATGTTTCGTCTTCAGCAATGATGTAAGATCTTGATGAGGGCTAGTTGGTTCATGATTTAGAACTGAGGTTTGAATAGTGCGAATAAAACAAGGACATGAAGAAACAAACAAATAAGCTGCAGGTGACAGCGCTTGTTTGTGGTATTTGTTTCTTCGTGTCCTTGTTTTATTCGTGCTGTTCAAGCCTCAGTTCTAAAACAGCAATGATGCTGTCGACGAATGCAGCATCCTTCCCTGCCTCGGAGAGCAAATCAGCGCTCACTGATGCCCGCGTGTCCTTCTGGTTCTGTGTGAGGGAGTGCGGCGCAAGTCTGGCATTCAGCTTTCGTTTCCCCAAGTTCTCACGCAACATTTGGTGGCATGTTGTGTTACTAATGTCGAGAGCTTGCGATAGCATGTGAACTGTAATGGTGCGGTCTTGCTGTACGATCTCCCTGATTCAAGTCACATTGTTTTCATTCCGTGAGGTTGCAGGGCACCCCTGCCTTGCGTCGTCTTCCACCGACGTTCTCCCCGAAACCAACCTCTTGTGCCACTCGAAAACTCGCGCCCGCGATAATGTCTCATTGCCGTAAGCGTCACGAAGGACCTCATACGTCAGCGTGGCTGTCTTGCCAAGCTTCACACAGAATTTTATGTTTACACGCTGTTCGAGGTGGACGTCCATCTCTCTACATTCAGTCATAGTAGATTGCGCAGACGACTAGTGACAATGTATTTTTCTACATGTAGTGCCATCTAGCGGCTGCCACAGCAATTAACATAAATAGCTCAGGTTAGCCCCAAAAGATGGCGCTACACATACGCACCAAGATTTGTTTTGGGGAATTATTTCTAGAGAAGAAAATAAATCGGTCTCGAAACTTTACGGACAAAGGTTGTACATGGTTGGCTTCGCAAGCAATGGCAAAGCACCGCGACACTACCTTTCTGGCCTTGTTGGTCACATGTAGTTTCCTCACGGTGCCAAGCCAGAGATACGGAACAATGAAAACGGCACGCGCGCATGCACGCACACACGCATGCACATGCACGCACGCACGCACACACACGCACGCACGCACGCACGCACGCACACACACACACACGCACACACACACACACACCTGCGCCCGGAACTCCTGCAGCAGGGATCCCATCTGGACCATCTTGTCAAGCTCCTGGGTGCGGGCCTCCAGCTGTTCCTCTAGCTGCCGTACCCGCTTCACCATATCGGCTGACCGATTTCCTTGGGCTCCTCCTCGTGCCTTCTCCAGCTCGTGCAAGGCCTCCTGTTCACCTTGTCGGGCCACCGACAGGGCCTCTTCCAGATTGGATACTCTCTGCAAGCAGGCACGCCAACAGTTAAGACACTGCACTGTACTGAGCACGGTGTAAGATATATACTCTTTAGGTGAGGACACTCGCCAGACTCGATCGACCAGATAAAGTAGCAAAGGCGCGCGCCGATCGGCCCGGTGACGACAGCGGATACCTATCGGCAGTACGACGCAACTTCAACACAGAAAGCTTTTTATTGGTTTAATCTCCCATTGTTATAGCAACCGGCGGTTCGTGGGAAATCCGAAATGATTGAGTGACGCACGAAAGTAGGTCACCGGGGAGAGGGCATGCGCGCGTTCCTTGTCGGCGCACGCTCTCGCCTGCGTTCTAACTGAAGTTGTGTCGTTCCGCCGATAGGTATCCGCTGCCGTCACCGCCCCGATAGACCCGCGCCCTTGCTACTTTATCTGGTCGATCGCGTCTAGCAAGCAAGCCGAGAAGTGTCCCCACCTAAAGAGTATATATCTTACACCGTGGTACTGAGCTAATCTGTAACTGGGCCACATTACGGGGGTGCTGCTCTTGACTTATGCCAAAAAGGACATGGTAGAAAAGTGACAAATGATAAAAAACATAAAGGGCCACTGAAGCTGAACCTTGGTGCTACTGTTAAAGGGCCCCTCACCAGGCCACATAGCAAATTTTGGTTATATGCTGGAAGTTGTTACGTGCCTTCCAGGGAGTGTTTTACCACAACAATTTTTCAAATTTAGTTCATTAACAGCAGAGATAGAAATATTTGTGGGTCGAGAAATTTTATCCTGATCGGGCTGAATCACGATCAAAAGTGCCCAGTGTGGCCTGGGTATATGCGTGACCTTTCTGTGGGCTGCCATTTTTATGTCACATTAGACAGTTTTCAAGTGAAAGATCTTTAACTGATTACAATAGTGCGACACGACTTGTTGAGCCATTTCTTGAGCCATTCTCCACAAGCACCAAGGGCAGTCAAAAAGCCAAAACACAAAAAACAGTATGACGCACAACTTGCCAGCCGACAGCTGTGTGCTACAGGTTAACTATGTGCAAGCTAGTCTCTTCAGGACTTCGCTTTTTTTCCAATATTTTCCTTGAATTAAATAGTCTACCTCCATGATGCCATCGTTCCTGTCATTTCTCTAATACCCCAGTATGGTGCCATATTTAGAAACCACAGTATACAAATGCAATGAGGAACAGCAACATGGAACATCAGTTTGATGGCCAAAATTATGACTCCACTTGCTGCCTAGGAATGCACCATGCCACTTCTGTATTACAATTTAACAAGTGCTAGCGTGAATGTTTCAGATTACCACAGCCCTCCCCAACGCTTATGTGCCCAAGTCACACTGTGCCTACACATACCAGTGTGAGTTCATGGACCGAATGCGACTTGTTGGACAGGTCAGCCTCAAGGTCACGAATGATGTCACGGAGGTCATGTATCTTGTCGTCTCGAGAGCGAACTTCGGCCTCGAGCTGGTCACGCTTTCGCAGTACCAGTCCATGATCCTCTACTCGCATCCGTAGTTGCTGCTCCAGGGACTCAATCTGGCAGACAGACAAACACAGAATGGTTACAACCCCTGAGCTATGATAGCGGGTCACTCATGGACTCTCACTGATGAGTAACAGACACTAGGTAAAACAAAGCTTTTTTCATAAAGTTGGATTGGTTTTGGTGCTGCTTTTGAAGATAGTAGTAAAATGCACTAATCGGTTGGTGCAAGCTACGATGTCATCAGGCCGTGATGATGGAGTGCAAGCAGCACACATGCGAGGGGTAGCATCATGCACAGCCATTCATTTGGCCATGACAGTTGAGTGGGTGTGAAAGCTTTGTGTAACTTTTTAGCTTTGTGATTATGAAAAGTGGGCTTCACAGCATGAAATACAATGGTCAAAGCGCTTCAGAGTTCCTGCACAACTCAACACCTACTGGGATAAGGTAGTCAAGTTTACTGTAATTGCCTACCTCCTTTGAGAGGCGTTGCTCGCAGTTCTGAATTTTCTCCTTGTCTTTCAGTGCTTCTTGCAACTTGGCCAGTTCTTGGGCAAAGTCCTCGCGCTCCTGTTCCCGCTCGTGCGTCTGCTCCTGCACATGAGGCATGGAAAGGTGACACTTTTGCCATCCATAAGGTGGCGTAGTTGCAGTACAGCATGGCAGACGTTGAAATGGCACTGACACTGCAACATGCATGTTTGGAAAACACAGAAGAGCTTTTTGCGTTATTTTTTCTCTCGAAATTTGTTGTCTAGCTAAGAAAGCATGTGACATAATCATAGCTGTGAACCAGTTGAAGCATAAATACACTTATATAAAATAAATTATATTATTGAGGCTCCAAGTGTGCCCTGTTGCCTTGGTAGCACTTAGTCACGGAGCATAAAAATTTGTGTATACAGCGGAGTAAAACATGCAAAAATTGCTGAAAGAATGCTTCATTGTGCTTTCGTTTGTGTGCTGGTGAAATTTGGGTGAGTGTTGACTGCCATAAGTCGGTCTGCGCTGCTTTGGCGCTTTAACTGGACATTCAGGAAAAATACAGAAGTTTATACCCACATAAAAGAAGAAAGAAAGCTCTCAACAGAATGTGATTTGTAAATTGGAATCTGATAACGAAAGCAACTTCGCAAGCACCAAGGTACATAAAAAAAAGGTATTCTGCTAAATTCCCACAATGGGGCAAAAAGCAGATAATAGTATGACAAAATGCAGACAGTGGCCATAGTACAAGAACCTTTGGAGGCTTACATCACTGAATTGAAATGAACTAAAATCAAGATGAAACTTCCTTACTCGCATGCCTGCAAAGTAAATGAGAAGATGTGCAAAGGCCTTGCACGTGCCTCAATGAACTTCTTGTGTGACAGCAGCTGCTTGTCCATGGCGTCGATCTGCGCCTGCAAGTCTGCCACCTCGAGGCGCCTGCTCTCCAGGAGCTCCTCGCGCTGTGTCGATGCCTCCTCGAGTGCTGCCTCCAGCTCTGCGAGGCGCACTGCCAGAGCATCCCGCTCCTGGTCCTGGCTGCGCTCCAGGCGCCGCTTCTCCTCGCTCAGCCGCTCGTGCTCTTCCAGCAGCCCTGCTCGCCAACATGCACATAAATGCGAGCGCGGAGAAAAGCAGGCAGGAGAGGCGAGAAAGGAGCAGAAGCAGTGCTCTAGGTAATGGCCACACATCGGCCCTGAGCCATAACTGTTAGGCGAATTTGGCTAATTGCTGGAAAGCAGTGCTGAAGATGATGTAGAGCGCAGCCTAAACAAGTAGGGGTGTGTGAACAGTAATTTTTGAAACCTGAGTCGGATACGAATTAAACAGTGCCAAAAGCAAATCGAATGAAATACTTTTCAAACATATATGTTTCTAATAATGAACAACCATTTACACCAATGATATAAAACCACCTTCAGATCCTAGTATATTCACAATGTTAAGTTTCTGTCATTACATTATAAAGCGTTGTTCATTAAAAGTTGAAATGAAGCATTAGCAGCTAATGAGCAGTTTATTCGCATACTCAAGACTCATTGATGAGAGTAAATGACAGCAGTTTGGCTGAAAAAGTCTGCCTTCCTGAAAGACATAGTGTGCTCCACTAAGCAACTTCTCGTCTTTTATGTCTACTATGACAGGCAGGAAGAAATTGATTGCAATTTAACTCCAACTTTGTGTTGAATGTGCAGAGTCAGCAATTGGTTACCATTATTTGCTGGTTTGAAATATTAAAAATTGATTAGTAAAATATTGTATTTTTAAATAGTGATTATCTGATTTGAACACCGAATTGAATAGGGCAATATTCATTATTCTAAAGTTTCAAATATTCGCACACCCCTACATACAAGACAAAGACACAAAAAGAGCATCTGAACACACTGACACTGTTCCTATGCCACCTACTCTGCTCTCCTCGTTTCCTTGTCTTGTATACGCAAAACTAGTATTCCCAGATGGGCATACCAACAAGCCCACACTGCAACACTAGTTGACGTAGGGAAGAGACGAAAGAAACACATAGATGAGGCATGCAGTATTTGTCTCCTTCTGTCTGTGTTGCCTACAGTGCTGCTTTCCTATGACAAATGTGAACACTTGCCCAACATCCAGCTTTGCAAGAACAGGCAAAAGTACAGGCTTGAGCAGAGTTCTTCAGTCATAAAAAAACAGAAAGCACAGCAAATTCAGACGAGAACAAGAGGAAGACACCACATGTTCTTCCTCTTTCTTCTCATCACTGCTTTCAGTGCTGGCCTCATGTCACAGGCTAAGCAAGATACATTTGACAATTGCAACAGCTCGAGACAAGACAAGGAGAGCACTCGGCAGCACTCAACAACACAGAAGCTTCTTGTCTGCAATACTACTTTCGAACGAGACCTGGAGCAGTTCTTAAAACACAGTATACACATCCTGTGCCATGCAGTCCTGACTATTTGAGCACGCACGGAAGCCACATGTACTGAGTCAAGCTGAGACACCTTGAAGCACAGTGAAAGTTAGCTAAAAGATGTACACTTGTAAAGAGCAAAAGTCAGAGAAAAGAAGACGTGGGACATAACAGACCTCATTAGAACAGTGTGTGATCCTTTAAAGGGTTTGAGTGTAAAGTGCTTCATATAAAAGAGAATCAAATTCACAATTACTTTGATAAGCAGAAAAAATGATGCACTGTATTTTATTATACAAAGGTTGTCTATGGGCATGAAAGAGTCTCATTAAATTGAAGAGTTTGTTAGCTGCTCGCAACCTCTCCTTATGTAGTCAAGGTTTTTCAATTGTTTGTCAACTCTGGACACATTATATGGTCTAATGCTCATCGAGCTTTGCTTTATCAAGCTGTAACGGTATATATCAGGCATAGATCTGATAATACAATCGCATATGTGCTGCTGTTATCTGCTTTCAGGAGAGTGCGCCATCAAAGCAATTAAAAAAATATATATATATGAAGTATTGTGAACAGTAAGGCTTGGTCACCCCAGAGCTGTCTAGAGATGTAAAAACAGAAAGATTGGGGAGGAAAGCATATTTAAACATTTTTTTTTTTCAGCACAGAGGAACTGTGCAGCATACGATTCTAAAAGCGACGATGACGGCAAGAAAACGGCAGCACAGTTTTCAAGTGTCTTCATAATATGCTTTCAGTCTCCCTTTGAAAATGTAGTATAGCTTTCAAACATAGTAGAATACAGGATTCCCACTGGGTTTTGGTCAAAGACTGGCATCTGGGACTCCGCAAAACATGTGGGACCGTCAACCTGGTAAACAAAGCCTTTGCACTGTCAGCCGTTGACACCTATAGCTTCAAGGCTGCTGCAGGTACCTTTGCCATCTGCTAGTTGTGAACGAAACTGGTGTTTGCTTGGAAATGTTTATGACAAGCTCTGCAACGGGCTCCCAAGTAAACGTGTTCACGAACTCATCTACATAAGTACTATCAAATTTGAATGGGGAAGCAGCTGCGGTTGATTCTAATGTCAATGGATCGAGCGAGTAACTTGGACACTGAGTGATCTTTTTCTTAGTTATCAGATTAGCAATCTTCTGCAGAAGAGAGGAAGACACTCATTCCATTGTCTTTGTATTCACTGCGTATTTACTGCATGTATTTAAGGATAATTATTTTTTATTGCTGGAATGATAAATAGGCTATTTCTACTGGAGTTGTAAACTTTTCTCAAAATTTCAAAAATTTCCCAGAAAAAACAAAACAAAACAGAAGAACTAAATTCTTTTCCCTCTCACTCAAAATTGACTGAAATTTCGCATCCCTGGAGATGTCACTCTTTTCTCTGTAGCCTTTGTAATGCTTGTGACATGTGTGGATAGTTATTTATACTATTGTATGGAGATTTCGGAGAGGCACATGTAAAAAGTTCAGCCGGTTATAGGCATCTGCAAAAATCTTCATATAATTACATTAAAAAAATTTCTCACAAAGATACATATAAATATCCTCGCTTATTGCCTGTAGGCTTGTCATACAAATGAAAAACTGCTAGTGCCACAAATGAAATAATTCAATGTAACAACCCACTGTCCCTTGTATTATTTATATTTACAAAACATGAAGCAAGGGCTGGAACTAACAATAAGCTTAATTTACCAAGATGTTATCATGTACTATATGGACGGAAGGTTTCAGAATTGCAGCCTGAATTTCAAATGATGTATTCACTGATTTAAAATTAAGGAACAACTTTCTGTTGACATTTTTCTAAAACAAACTTATGCTTGATTCCCAGAATTATTTTGCTGAATAATTAATATGTCATCAAGTTGATCTGTATACACTTGCATATTCCTGCATCTGCTTATTCCTGTGCATCTGCCTGTCTTCTTGGTTGACTTTCATTTTCTTGACCAATGTCTGCTGATGCTGTAATGTGACATACTACGTTTATGTTTCATCACAGCTTTGAAGTGCTTGTAAGCAGGATTTCTCGTTCCTTGTAATGTTATGTGTACTGGACCCTGGAATAGCTGCCACTGCTGTGGGTGCGGCAATTAACGTGTCCAAAGACTCACACATTCTCATAAACTAAAATAAATATATGCGGGAAAGGCTGTATGAGTTGATACATGCTCTGTACTGAAGTTTTGAAATGCTGCTTGGTATCACCTGTCCTCTATTGCGTGGCCATGTGAAAGAGGACTTTTTTTTTTTCATTGCTTTAAAAAAAGAAAGAAAGAAACTGTAAAATTTAGGCAAGATTTTCGTTACATTGCATTGCATTTCTTTGTTGGCGGCAGCCTTATAGATGCTGGTCATCGCTGGTCAACGCAAATTTATAGATGCTGGTCAGTACGTACCAACTTTTAATACATAATTATACTGCGTTCCCACCAGATACATATTAACGACACTTCACTGTACAAACCATGAATTATCAGTAGCAGTAATGCAATAACACAAAGAAACATGCCAGGACACAGAACAGACACGAAGAGTGACAGTACGGTAAGTTAAATTCTGAGTTAACTGAGATGATGCGAACACCTGTGCAAAATACAGATGGGCTATCTTTTGAATGAAGTAAATGCAAAAAAAGTGGAAGACTATTTCACAGTATACTGTGGATTGGCTTGTTGATTTACACCAGGTCTCCCACGACTGACAAAGAAACTGCATCCACTAATTTTTTTTTTTTTTTTTTCAAAAGTGTTGGGGGCAGAAAAGACCATTTCTTCTGTCCAGCAAACAAAACAAATGGCTGCTTCAGCATCAAAATTATGTTGGCCAAAAGACATACAAAGAGGCACTGCTTTGGTTTTGCTATGCCCTGCGCTAACAAAAAGATAAGCTAGCAGAGAACACTGTCATGACTGAAACCCATGCATAACGTGCATGCAAAGTCCTGGTGTGCACCTTCGAGGGAGCAAAGATTGTCCCAGGTGCTAGTGTTTTAAGATGTGCAATCTGGATATCGCCGTTCCATGCACAGACAAACATTCCTAAGTGCAAGTCACATGCTTCTATTTTGCACCAAACAAGGACACCACACCATGCACGGTTAGTAAAATGCAGCAATACCATGCTATATTTTGTTGCAAATTTAAAGAGTTGTTGAGCAAACGAGATCAAACAATGAAAACCAATGTTCATGAACTTGAAACAAACCATGCACCTTAAAATTTTGTTAGGAAAAAAAAAAAAAAGAACACCAAAACAGAGATGAAGTGCAGCCAATCAGCACCAACCTTCAGGCGCTTCAGTCGGTGCTTGCTCAGATGTAGAAGTAGCGCTTTGTGCTTAAAGAGGGGTGCAGAAAGAATGAGAGAGAGAGAGAGAGAAGGAAAAAAAAAGGCAGAACAAGGTTTCAGAAAACAAAAGAAAAACTGGAGATTGATTAGAGAAAACCAATAATCTGCAGTGAAAAAATCTTACAATTACTGCCAGTAACCACAGACCACAGACGGCCTTAGTGCAGAGCATCTGACACGACTATGGGAGGCAGACTATAAAGCTGCCGTTGGGAGCTTACCGGCAAAATAAGTATAAGCATGCTTCCTGCCTGGTGCTAGGCCATTACGGGGCCTTAACACTTGGAAAGAGGTTTTTCTCCCCAACCCGAGGGCGTCTTCACTCAGTAGGTGCTTTGAGATGCCACATGGAAAATTGCAGCCAAGCCAGCGGCACAGACAACCTTTTTTTAGCGTTTTATTGAGCTAACGGGGTTCAAGGGGGATTAGCATGGCGCAGGCTCCTTCACGAGGACAGTTCACGCCTAAAGAAATACGAGTGTCGAGCCGAGGTACGCCTGTACCCATAGAGTTTCATACAATAATTTCTAGAGGGCATTGTTTTACGGCAGCTGCAAGCAGGACGGTTCAGCCCGCATTGGAACGACGATTTGTATTACATGAATTTGCCTAAACTTTGTCCTTCTGGCTACAAATGGCCTCGTGTCTTTACAAACTCATCATTTTCAACAAAGTACTGTGTTATAAATAATGAAATAAACATTACTAAAATTGTCTGTCGACAGGATTCAAACACATGACTTCTAGCATAGAAGCCCGATTTTGAAACCATTACGCTACGGTTGCATGGACAAGTGAAACCGCTGATATTACTAGCGGTTATGCGTGTTCGCAGAGTCTTAATGCCTTCTGCATTTATGAATGTATAGACTGCATTGAAGTTTAGGCCAATGAAGACAGATAAAGCGTAATAAACAAAGCCACAAGAATGTCTGAAGTCACAAGCATAAAGATCAGACAGATCCATCATTCCCATGATGGCTGAACGATCGCACCACCAGAGTCAACGTCAATAGAACCGACTCAGTTTCACAGCTCCGCTGAAAACATAGGCCCCGTGACGGTCGCGAAAACTAAAGGCGCTGCGATCGGCAGCGCTTCCGGCAGCGCTCCCGGTTGTGCGCTTTATTCGCTGCTGGTGCGTCCTGTGTGGTTGCTTTGTTGCTGCACATTTGTTGCGTCCTCCAGAAGTTCGTTCGGAGGTTTGAGTGTTAGGAGCTTGTGCTGGTCTGCGGAGGTGGGAAGCCTGGCTTGCGTCAAGCATGCGATAAGCTGACGTGTTTTGCACCGGGTTGAACTAGCGGCTACAAGTCGACAGCTAAGCGCTATATTTAATGCATAAACATTCCTTGGCGAGTATCACAGGTCCGTCACGCAAGTGTAATGCCTTGTATCTGCACAAAAATGCGTAATTTGCGAACTTGAAAGGTTTAATCACTATGATAATAGAAATGTAGATGATTGGTAGCTTTATAAGAGATAAGGAACAATTAAAAAAAAATTATCAGTGGGAATACTCATAGGGATACATATGGCTCCATAGAAAATGCATGGGGAAGCTTATAGTAGGGGTGGGCCAAATGAAATTTGGGGGTAGGCCAGCACGCAATACGACTAACTTTCTACAAGGAAATGCATAGCTTATACAGGGTGTCCCAACTGTCCTGCACCAAGATTTAAATATATGCAAATGCCACGTAGCTGGACAGAACCTAGGTAATGTTTGTCGTCGCTTGGAGATACTCAGATTACTTTTTGCGTTCCGCCTAATTGCATAACTAGTCTTAATTAATTAATCAACTTCTCAATTTAATTGGATTACAAGTATAAATCAGAATATTGTAGAGAACCATGAAAAACTCCCAATACACCTTTCTGTTGCTCAATACGTGCTACATAAAAGTGTTTTTCCGAGCGTGAAAGAAGCCCGCGAACATACGCAAAGAGCCTTGAGCGGCCAGTCACGTGGCAATTTCTCATGTATTCTCTGGCTTATTTAGTGCTTGGATAAACACTTTATGTAGCAGCACGTATTGAGCAGCAGAAAGCTGTATCGCGATTTTTTTTCATGCTGCTCTATAATCTTCTCATTGACACTTTTTATCTAATTATAATATTTGAGAAGTTGATTAATTAATTGAGACTAATCATGTATTTAGGCAGAATGCAAAAAATAATCCGTATCTCCAAGCGACGGCAAACGACATTATCCTGGTTCTATCCAGCTACGTGGCATTTGCATATTTTTACATATTGGTGCATGATAGTTGGGACACCCAGTATAGGATGTAAGGGAACTCTCCATTTGCAGATGGCCAAATAAACAATAATTTTTAAAGCTTTTTCATGCTATCCGGTAGTTTTCTCGTATTTTTTTTTTTTTTTGCTGCTTCCCTCATTAGCTATCCTACTTTTATCCCGCTCCTGCATTATCGATTATGAACTGCCTTATCTGGCGGGCACATCAAGCTTCGCAGTATAACATATAGCCGTAGAAATTGAAGCGCACACGTCGCGCTTGGGATTCGTACTATGCTTGCGAAGCTGTCACTCAGTGAAAACCATGAACTCTAATTACGAAAGCAGTATAGCTTTTCAGTGGAGCAATAAATTGACGTAGACGAGCAAACGTGCGTGCAATAACAAGCTGCCGCGCCACTGCAGCAGCAGCCAATGCGGCCAACCGGTAGCCGGACTCGACCGCAGCGGTGTTCACGCGACCGCCGTGAGCGCCACATGCTTGCGCTGGCCAATATGCGGAGCTGCGAAACTGAGTTGGTTCTAGTAACGTTGACCAGAGTTCCCTCTAGTAATTATTGTAGGAAATTCTATGCCTGTGCTGATTTGGATAAGCAGTAGGTAACCGGCGGCAGTGTGGTTTAGAACTCACAAATGAAGTACTTTACATAGTATGTATAGTTGCCTTGGCTTTATATGCAACAAATTTCTGAAGAAATGTCCCATCACAAAGAACACAGCTAAGTATGTTAGTCGTCCATGAATCTGATGAGAAAAACATTTTCTCTTTTCTACATCTTATCTGTACTTATTACAGCAGGAGTGTAAACTATGCATTTGCAAAGGTAAAACTTGACTTGGTTCTTTCACGAGTTCAAAAAGAAACAGAAAAAAAGAAACAAAAAAGAAACAGGGTCAAGGAATTGACAGCCTCCAAGGCAACACTGTCTATGTAAGCAGTGAACCCCACTTCAAGGGTGGTCCTCAAAATGACAGCTTCAACCATAAGACCCAAGTTAAAGACGTGAGTCAACAGTTCATTTAATTAACACAATCAAGAAAAGCTTTAGGAATAACGTTTACTAAATGTATTCGAATAGAGAATATCCACTGCATGAAGTGGGTCAACACTAGGGAGTGGATAGACGGTGGCTACTGTGTGGTGAATAGCAACAACAGACCTTTTTTTTTCTCCCTAAAGCATGTTTCAGGACCCCTTCCCCATCCCATGCATTGGTGACAGCAACAGTAAGAATGGGCAAGGGAAAAGTAGAACTTTTAGCAATGAAAGGTGAGCTAATGCAATTAAATGCGAGCACAGCTACCTTCTTGTAACCTACGTGCTCACACACACACAGCCCACACACACTTTTCCAGGACAACTCACTATAATAAAGTGGGGATGGAATTGATAAAAGCCAAAGGGACCTTGGACGGCCACTTGAGAACATCATTGCATGTTAATAAATAAGCGCACATCAAGGTGCAGCTAAGGATTCCCCTAAAAGAGCATCCGGAGAAGCACTCACTGATCTGAGGTTCGTGCAACCCCTCGCGCAGCATGCGGCGCTGCTCCTCCAGAAGCTGGCGCTGTTCCCCGAGCGATTCCCGAGCATCCTCAAGACGCTGGGCACGCGCCCGCAGGCTCCGAACCTCCCGCTGCAGCTCTGTTCGCTGCTCTTCCAGCTGAGACACCGTGTCCTCTAGGCGCTGCTTCTCCAGCTCCAGGGCACGACCTCGCTCTACGCACAGAAACAGCGGGCAAGCAAGGATGAACCAGCTAAAGCACCATGCACACTGGCCTTTTACACATAATTGTATAGGTGCAGAGCTCTAAGGTGTTGAGAGAAATGGATGAGTAAATGGTCGGCGATATGCACAGGACTTTGCCGTCGTCATCACGTGCCCTGACAACGAGGTTGTAAAAGGTGCACTGCATGAGTTGCATAAAGCAAGTGTTGACATAAAAGCAAAAGGTTTTCATGCCATGCTGCTACCAGAAAAGTAATGATAAATCGTACCCAAATCTGTGTTAAAAGCACGCAACAGCCGTTAACAAATTTGTGAATGGTACACCTAGTGTGCATGTGTACTCTTCACTAAACAAGAAGGCCAAGTTAGTCATTAGAGCTATGCAACATGACTGTCCAGATAATATTTAACAACAATAAATTAATGTTGCATAGATTGTCTCTACTGCTTGCACTGCTTAACCCTGCAGCATGTATGGCTGTTTGCAGTGTGGCCGGGGCATCCAAAATCTGGTGAGACAGTGGCCCCACCACTCACCCTGAGCATGCAGGAGGTCCAGTGCGAGCTGGTTGTGCAGCTGGCTTTCCTGGCGCAACTCCTGGCACAGGTCCCGGTTGCGCTGTACAAGGCCTCGGAAGTCTTCTCCACGGTGCTCCGACACCTCTGCCAACAGCCGCAGCACCCGGTCTACAGCTGTGCGTAGCCGACGGCTTGCACCTGCAAAGCAGTTTGGAGGTCAAAGGCAATACTGATTTTACAGTGTATGTTGTATTAAGAGTCCATAATAGGACAGCAGGAAATAAAAGTGCCATATTTACTATGTAACCTACTTTCCAGAGATGCTGATGTCAATTTGAGGGGAGCGTTCATTACACAGAAAAATATTGTTACGTGAAGAACGAGTCAGTAAGACGGGCAACTATTTACAGGTTGTATTTACAACAGCGGTTGCAGCGCTGACCGGTTAGGTTCACAGCGCGAGCCCAGCTCATTCTTCCTCTTCTTTTTCTCGAGTGATGGCGCCCGCGCGCCTCGGTCAAACAATCAAATACCACACGCATGTAGCATAATCCCCCGGCGGCTGAAGCGACGTCCCGGAGCGTCTAAATGTCATCACTGGGAGGGCAATACGCGTGTAGCAGTATGTTTTGACTGATTTTGCCAGACAGCATATGCTGACTGGTCACCCACGAACTCGAATGCTGCTTCGAGAATGTAGATTTGAGCAACCTGTCACAAGACTAGCTTTGAATTTACACGGTGGGCATGAAAGTGTCATGTGACTGCGCCTGCAAGTCTGTCACCCTGTTGGGTGGGTTTGTTTTGCGAGTAAACACGGTAAGTACACTGTTATGTGCCCTCAAGTGATACACACTGAACCTTTCATTAGGACAAAGTTAAAGATGGGTTGTCCCTGCACAGGTACACCCTGCCTTGTTTATACTATGGATTCCAGAATGCACACTGTGCCTCCTCTAGGCACTCCTGCCAACAAAAAAGAAAATGGCCTTCTGGTAATCTCACTGCTGCCACCACTCCCCTCTTCACAGCATATACAAAGCACCGAATGGCAGTTCATTCATATTTCTGAGGATCATTATTCTTCCATAGTTGCCAAGTGTATGTGATACACATAATGACATTCAGCAAAGGCAGGCATGAATAAAGTAAGAAATGATCAGTGGAAAATGCGCCAAAGCAGTTCTTCGCGATAACTCACCAAGGACAACGTCTTCTCCCTCCATCTCTGAAGTGTCCTGCATTCCAATAGCCGAGGCAAACATGTCCCAGGTGCGTGGTGTCAGGTCAGGTCCATCCTCGCACAGCTCTGAGAGGAAGCCATCACCAAAGTCTTCCTTTGAGCCTTGGGTTTGGCAGCTCATGCCTGCAAGAGCACCATAATAGGCACATCAGGGCCGATACTTCATAAGGGTTATTTTCATCCAATTCTATTAATTTGTTATCGTTTGTCACACCAAGCGGCTGATCTCAACAATAGCAGGGGCATGGCATCCTGTGAGCCAATGAGAAGGATAAAGAGAATGGAAAATGAAAATAATTCTTACAAAATGTACTCTTAAGATAAGTAAGAACATCCTAACCAGGAAACCTGGCAAATTTAATGTCTAACAAAAATAAGAAGGATCTTAAACAAAGCCAAAATGGTTACATGTGATCCCACACTCTGATTAATGAATGATGAGAATGCACTTTCAAAGGCTTGCACCGCTGTACACCTGCAGTATTACCACATGATCTATATCAGTTTCAGTAGGATACGAAAACAAACAAACAAACAAACAAACAAACAAACAAACAAACAAACAAACAAACAAACAAACAAACAAACCAAAGAGAGAGGAAATGCACACTAACCCCCAAGGCTAGAGTAGTCCTCATCAGCGGCCGTGTTGGACGCCGGTGAATCAACACGTGACAGCCCCAGGTGACCTAAGGCATCCTGAATCTCCTGCTCTGTGTCCACGTAAGTCTTCACGAGATCAGACAGCACATTCAACAGACGCGTGTTGGTCTGTGCCGTGTGCCTGAAATGCAAACGAGGGAGGACGGACCGGGGAAGTAGGGCACAGGTCGTGGAGACAGACTGCTGAAGAGACCAGGGCCCACACTTTCAATAACATTTTTTTCTTTTGCAATGCCCACTTTTATGCAATGTAATCAGCAGCATGACACACTCTATATAGGGCTCCATGGCAGTTTATGAAAAATTTGGGAGTATTGCACTTAAACGTTGCTCGATGAGACACACATGGCAAGGAGGCACAAATCAACAATTAGTTGTAGCATAGCAACGTGTACGCTTGGGGCCATTTGGTGGGTCACGCTGAATTCGTGGCACGTATCTGTTTTCTGTCCTTGTCCTCTATGGCATGAAGTCAAGCTGTGGTGGTTTATAGGGATTTATTGAAGGCAGGGCATGGCAGCAAGAGGAGGATGGAAGATGCACAATAAGCTGAAAGTCCTGGAATATGATCACTGTAATATTCTGAAATAACTAACATCTAAATTTTAGTAATACAGAGTTAAAAAGTAGGAGTGGGCATCTTGAGTCCGGGTGCGAAAACAGAAACAACATATACCAAAGCTACAAGACAATGCCAATATAAATTTTGAAGGCTCCAAGGTTTAATTCGTCTTCCAACTATCATGAAATGTTACAAACAAAGTGATTGCCCACAGCTCTTCCTGCTGCCTGTTTGGTCTCTAGAGAGTCCATGAGTGCTTTGTCAAGCTCCTCGCTGAACATCATCCATCTTTCTTAACTAATCAATCAATGCTCCATGCTTTTGCACATGTTAGTTCCAAATGCTCGGTAGTGTTAGACATAAACTAAAATTGTGGGATGTGGAAGTGGGCGTACCATGTGTCGGATTTTCAACGTGAATATATAAACTTCTTAAAAATGGAGGTAGGCTACCCTTCGAAGGTGTGCATGCTTTTAGCTTTATTGTGGATTCATTCACCATGTGGTACCTGCACATGCCTTGACGTGATGCCCAGTTCCTCTTCATGGATTCCACAACATTTTTCTGCTCAGCACAACAAACATACAAGAAATTCGGTAGCAGTGCATGTGGTGCCACTCGCGAAATACCACTTCTGTGCGAGAGCTGTTATGAGAGTCAAACAAGTATGTGCCATAGAATGCCCTTGAGACGGCATGGTGGTTGGCAAATGCGAATGCACGGGCACGGCAACCTAGCCCTGCGCTGTGTTCTACTGCGCTGCACAGCTTGATAAGGCGGTGCTAGCCAGCATGCAAGAGACACAGACATTACTGAGGTGTTCTGCACGAATTGAGCAATGTATGGCATGCTTGCAAGCAAGACACAAGCTGTGCTGGGCATGTAAAAAATAAAGTTTCCTTTCTTGTTTTCAACTTATCCAAGTTTCCTCTCCTCTTCCTGCCTACCTCTCTTTCAGTGAAACTGCTACTGATTGCTAGGTCAATCCCATATTCTGTTATGCTTCTTGTGCATAGTGATTTATGTTCCTCTGTCTCTTCCAGCAACATTTAAGTGCAACACTTTTTCACTATGCTCTACACCTATGCATACATGATGTGAACATAATGCTGACAGAAAAAAAAGGCTTGCCCTAAAGATTCTTTTGTTATCCCTGATTCGAGTAGCTCAGCTAACAGGCAACAATACTGTTGGCTGGGCTAGCTGGTATGTCTACAAAACATAGCAAAACCTGAACAGATGTGAACAGAAATGTAAGTTTCCCAGCTGTCCACACCTTGTCAAAGTCAGTTCACACTTTGTCCAGCTCTCTAGCACACAAAGAAAGTAACTGCCTCGAAAATCGTCAAATCAAAAATATGGCCTTAGCTTACATGACAAGCAACACCGAAAGGTGGATAATGAAATAACTTTTTCTACACTGTATGCACACATTTGTTCACGAAACATGAAGGCAGTGCTACTAGCAAAAACAAGAATGTGAAAAAACACAAGTGGCTGTAGCTTGTAAATGGTTCCTGCGAAAAATGTGCGCATGCCATAATGTATCTAAATATTGACCCCAGACACAATACCGAGCAGAACTTTAATGAAACAATCAGACAGCGCTGGTTAAAAGAATGTCAGAAAGAAAGAATTAAAACAATATAAATTAGAAGTACAGCAAACTTTTCTGTTTTGTTATTAAAAGATATCCCGTGCAGTACTTCTGTGCAGATATAACTTAGATGAAGAGCACTGTGAGGCAGTCATCCCCTTTTGCTGTCTCTCCTAAACTGTTTTAACATTTGCTCATTAGTAACTTGAAACTACCAGTTGCACAATTCCTGCTTGTCTAATGTGGTCAAAATTTATTTTAAATGCCAAGTTTTCATCAACATTCATTGTGGGGCGATCACTGCAGAGTGACAGATTCATCAGTCAGATTTTTGCACTGGCATATATGCATCTACGTGCTGCAGCAATGTTTGCATTAATGAGTAATAAACTTAAGAGCTTAATAACTGTGACAACTATTACATAAACTAAAATTACTAAATATATTTGACCTAAAAAAGCCCGAAGCTTTGATTACACCACCTTTTCTGACATACATGTTTTAAACACAAACCTAAACTTCAAAACTTTGTTACAGTAAACAAGTAATGGTGCCAATAAAGAGCAAGAACCATCTGGAACTCCCAGCAGTCTCACTAAAATCCAATGATCTCTCTCCCTTAGTATTCATCTGATACATTTATGGGGTGATTGCTGAACAGTGATAGATGCACCAGTCAGATTTTTGCACTGGCATATATGCATCTACATGCTGCAGCGCTGTTTGCATTCAAGAGTTACTTGCCGGTCATGCTTGTCCTCGCATTCCAGCGTGCCTATATGTGAAACTTTCACATGAGTAATCTGCTCAGGTGAAGAACAAGCTCAATTCATACGAGTCATATTGGCTATGAATCCAAGCAGGGTTCCGATTGTTTTTTGAAAACTGAATTGAATTGAATTACAAAAACAAAAAGGGCACTGGTAATGGTGACAAGCTTATGAAGGTCCCAGTTTTATATCGCTCCAACATGTCAGCTAAACAAAGTAAGTGTATTGCTATCTCTCAAAAGATGGCCAAGATAAACAGTCGCAACATCGCATGCATGGTTCACATGTGTTAGGCTATGCTACAAGAAAAGTGAGAACCAATGTTGAGGCAGTCAGCTTGACTTTCACACGATGTATGTCCTGTTAGAGTTGGCTGGTATATCGGACCGTAATATTTCTAAAGACGATTGCCCGTTCACTAGAGGAGAGCAAGTAGATAACATTACCATTAACTTCAGAGTCCTCACAAACATGAGAAAGCCAAATCTGCCTGCCACCTTCATGAGCAAGATTGAAAGTAAACAGCAGCAGTACTAAAAGAGCGAGAGGCGAAAGGTACACTTTGATGAATGGCACTCGGCCAACAGTAACAATTCTTGTTTTTGACCCAGCAGCAATGACATCATGAATTGCAAAATGCCATAACAATACCATGCCACCTCTCTACCATGGCCACCATCACAGCATTCCGTAAAAAAACACTATGATTTGAAATACAGGTTGAAGTCATTGTAAAAAACAAAGCATTGCTCTTTGCCTTATGAAGCAACTGTGAGTGAACAGTTCTTCACCTATACAAAAATCAAGGTACCGTACACTCACACGTTTACTGACCGCTGCTACGTTCCTGTTAAAAGTGAGCAAACCAGAAACATGCAAGTCGTAATGCTTCTTCTGGTTTTGTTCAGGTTAGCAAAGTATTTCTTGGTAAATGATTTATACAGTAGCTCAACCCATATTCCAAATTATGAGGTGGGCTCCATTTCCAATGGCGCAATGGGGACCAATTAGTAAGAAAAGCAGGAAAATGAAAAGGAAGCAAGGGAAAAAATTTATTAAGAAGTAAAAACAGGCCATCTGCGGCTGAGTGGGAGTAATGAGAGAACACTCATTGCATAGAACAAATTTAGTGAGATGAGTTCAAGGTCAAAGCACACATCAACATCCCACCGACATCTTGAGCCACAAAGAGTGTCAAGAGCTGTGACATGCAAAGGCATAAATCCCCAGTGGCAAAAGCGTGCGACACCAACAAGATGAAAAGAAATAATAAATAAATGAATGAGCTGCCTTTTTAAAGCGCTTTTGATAGTGGAACCATTTAGCAGATAGGACAAAGGATAAGACAAGGGCTAAGAACAACAGATACAGCACAGACGCATAGTTTCTGCTTCTGTCAATGCTAACTAACAATTCACAAATGTCATACTAGAAAGCTGCCTGAACGCGGTATGGTCAGCAAAAAAACTTCTCGCCAGCCCTAAGCTCAGAAACAGCATGCATTTGGCAGGCTACTCCGTGACAGTGACAAAATATGCACAATACATTCACACCTTTGTTTTATTCACCCAAGTGACCAAGAAAAAACACTATCCAGCCCTTCCTTACAATGTTTTTCTTTCTCCACACTACAAGGTCCAACTTGAGAAGAAAGCTACACGGCAAAGCAGTGCAACCTTGAGGAAGGAGCCACCGTAATCACACATAGAGAAGGGACCGAGTGAAAGCAAAACGGCTGCTTTCAGACTGAGCGGCTCGTGTGGAAAAGGAAAGACGGCAGCGTCGCAGCATAGCAAACTTGAGAGCCACAAAGCAGCACACAGCAATGCAATGGCAGTGGACAAGAAAGATTTTGTTCTCGGTGACCCACAGGCTCAATGTGCTCGCTGTTCCCCGTAGCAAAACTGGTGCCGTGCTCACCTCTTTGCTCCACCCGAAACCCTGACCACGTACGCACGAGGGACAATTCTCGTGCTTCTCAATCCCCTTTCACCACAGGACAGATTGCATGCCCTCACTGCAGTTTAACATGCACATATGCCGTATCACAGACTATTGGCAAGAGCTTCCTGAAGGGACAAGATGACTGAAGGTGAACGGTCGTCACGTCATCAAAACATATCTGCTAACAGACAGACAAAAACAACTGCACCTTATACTTGACCACTAATGAGCATTCATTCTTGAAGCAGTTACAACATTTGTGAACCTAAATATGGGTGTATAAATATTCACCGTGTTAAACATTAATCCGTGATCAACAATGGGGCCAAGCAGAATTTCATTAGGACCTTGACTTAAATGAATCAGCATTTGGAATCATTAGTTATCAATGGTAAAGAGCTTCATCAGTTTTTCCACCAGTCTCCTCATCCTTTTCTGACTTCTCATTTCAGAGGCATTCTGGGTCGAGATTGCGCAAGCATCTCGCTTTCTGAATGTTCACTTGCATGCTCATGATCCGGCGCTGCACTTTCGCTAGCGATCGTCAGCATGGCAAGGTGGGAGCGTGACTTGAACATCGCCTACTCAGTGACATAGGAGGCAACGCGAACGTTCAAGAAGTGCGATGCTCGTGTGATCGCGCCCCTGACTCCAAGGATCTTGCGGCATAAATGTCATGCTTTTACTGACAGCCATGCTGTCCACAATTCTAGAATTCTTTGCTTGTACCATGGAATGTGTACCAAAAATCTATTTATTTACAAAATACCTCAAAGGTCCCAGTGAAGGGGTTTTACATGAGATTTTACATCTTGACCATTGCACCATTACAGTGTCCTCAGTGGCTAAAGAGGAGCGCCTGTGAAACTGCAGTGTAAGCAACAAACTGTAATTAGCTGTTGATTTAGATGGGATTGAGAAACACAACTTACTGCCTCGATGCCACATGTGCAGTATCTGTGCACAATAGTCAAGTGCTACACCAGAAATATACGTGGCCCTGTGTTTGCAGTGAAACAGACAATGATAGTGCGTGACTAAGAATGTGTGTTAGTAGGAGATACCTATTCAAGAAGGAAAAAGACTTGGCCACAACTAGGGAAAAAAAGAAGAATAACAAACAAAATTAAAAAAGACAGCAATACTCATACAAAGAGATCTTTGAAGACAAAATATGCGAGATGTTTTGGGAGGTATGCTGCTGGAAAAAAAAAAAAAAAAAAAAGAAAGGTCGGCTTTTCTTAAGCTGAACCTTTTTTTTTTTTAGTTATACTACACCTTGTGACCTTGTGATGTCTTAACAAAGTAATTCAAGCCAAACTATGCTGTTGTACAACAATGGCCACATCGAAGAAAAAAAAAAAGAGAACGATTCTAAAGCATATTTCGTACTTGAATATACACACACCTTCTTTAAGCCTAACATCCCTCTCCTCATGCTATTCCTGCATCGTGTGATTAGTGTTCCTTGTTGATTGTCTGACATCTGCCAAGCCCACTAGGACGAGGCCACCATCATGACCTCAACTTCACGCTTTTCTTCACATGTGGTTGTGCCACCCTTTCCATGTATAACGCTCTTAGATTGCTTTTAGGCTTTGATGTTGCTAGTGCTTTCTAGATTTTTTTATAGTTTTTCATCTAAACAACTCCTGTTTATTCTTTATTTGCATTCGCTGTCATTTTTATGGTGATTGTAGGTCCCCCTCTATGCAATGCCCACTCATGGGCCTTTAGGGTAAATAAACGGAATGAAATGTACTGCTTTTTTCTCAAAACCACTGACCACTGGAATTTGTTTTCAGCTACCACATCTTCCTTAACACTCGATCAGCTTACAGATACGACTGATCATATCCAACAGTGAACTTTTCTACTTCTATATATCCGCATTACTCCAACACTGATTACACGGTGCAACTGCATGATGCACGCATCATCACAACAATTTGCTCTTTGTTTGAGTGCATCTGTTCCACTTCTGCTATAATAGCGCAACAGCGGAGCTTGTAGTACGTATAAATAAAAGTAAATCAATAAAGGGCAACACTGAACTGAAAAGCTTAATATGCTGTGACCAGAACTAAGTAAAAAACGTAAAGTGTGGCAGATCATGCATGTTAATAAAGCAAACGAACCAAGAATGCCAAAAGGAAGTAGCAAAATCCACTGAAAGCTGTGCAAATGCAAAGAAATCGATGTGTTATCAAAAACAAAAGAAGCATGATTTAAGTGGCATGCACACAATCCCCTTTCAAAAATCAGGCAAAAGAAGCAGAGGGAGGTGACAGAAAGAAAAGTAATTATGAAAGAAGTCCCACAGAGCAGCCACCAGAAATAGGGCATTACAGATGAACACAAAAAAGAATAAAATAAAGCAACGATGAGTGTACACAACAGGAAACCTTTAGGCTGCTTCCTAAGATCTAGCCATCTCCATAACAACACTAGTGTTATTTAAAACTGGGTGGTCACAACCGAAGAGTTAAACAATTTCTCCTCCAGTGCACTTCTGCAACAAAGAAAAACCTGTTTGGCTGATGGAAAACGACCTTGCACTCTGTACACTTTAACAAAATTCCAATTTGTTAGTGCAATCTTAGAGCTAAAAACAAATTAAATTTCAGGGTTTTACATGCCAGAACCACTACCTAATTATGAGGCATGCCGCAGTGGGGGAACCCCAGATATTTTTGACTACCTGGGGTTCCTTTGACCTAAATCTCTGTACATAAGTGCTCTTACATTCTGCCCCCTTTAGAATGCATGGGCGTGGCTCGTATCGAACATGTGACTTTGAGATCACCAGCACTTGCCATAGCCACTAACCTACCACGACAATTTTTATAATCTGAGGCTACACTGTTTGTTGAGAATATAAAAGGAATATACGTGATATCTCAGTACGCTAAGGCCATGAGGGAACAGGGTTCCAATAAAGTAGTCGCATCGAGCTAGTTTACAGCTTTTCATCTGAATCTATTCTGTCATGAAGTTGGACAAAAAAAGTATCCATTATATACCTAATGATTTCGGTTGTGATGCTTCACACACACATCAAGGTTGCTAGCAGTGTGTATTTTCATTAGCATCTGCAAATAACAATGCTACCCTGATGGGTTTCTAGGAACATCTGTAAAACAGGGAAGTCTTTAGGACCATGACTCAGCCTCTAAGCTGCAGTTTTAGTAAGATGAGTAATTGTGCCATTTCAGAAATCTATTTAGCATATATGCAGTCCTATGTATTAAAATGTGCAATGCTGTAGCAACAGCATTGCCTCCAGAGTGCAAAGTATCGAATGAAATACTGTGACACAAAAACGTTAGCTCCATTTGCTGCCCTTTTGGCATGACAAGCTCTAATGCTCTTAATGTGAATTCATATTTTCGAAGTGATCACATAGCAGCGCTAGCAAATGAAATAGTTTGCAGATCTTTACATATCAGACATACTGGATCTATGCAATCTGTTTTCAACAATGTTGCAATGATATCATGAGGTTTCATCAGTGCTAAAGCATCACTTTACTTGTGATAGTCAAGACCATGACAAAACGAAGATATCTTTTTCAGCTAAATAACCACAAAATAAACAGAAAAACCTGCCTCCACACAGATTCAGAGTTAGGGTCACTAAGGTGTTCAGCACCATAACTTAGCAGAAATAGCCACACAAATGTGCAGCACAATAACGGTCTAAAGTGCACTGGAGAGAGGTAGAGTCTGTGCTCAAAGTAGCAGTTTAAATTACGTTGCTGTGGTCTTCCCTCCAATGATGCACCGAGACACGCAAAATCTGGCGAGTCAAGGGAGGGCCGGGGAACAGGGAGCAAAGAGGGGAAGCAGCGTGGGGGCACAGAACAGCAAAACCCCCAAAAAAGTATGATGCATAACCCCAGGTGAGTTTTCAATTTAGAGCGATGCACTTACAGCTGCCAAGACTGAATCTCATTGGCTGTCAGCCCTGAGCCTGCGAGCCACTCCCTAGAACAGAAGACACCACCACTGCATGTGTAGAGCGGGCTGGCCTTCTCTTCCGAAAATGGCCGACAAGGGCTTTGCGGGAGTCGAAGGTCGTGGGGGAAAAGGATGGCACACAGGAAGGCGTGGTGTGGTGCAGGGTAGGGAAAAAAAATACACACAGGCAGGGA
Organism: Dermacentor silvarum; assembly: GCF_013339745.2. Classification (NCBI taxonomy): domain Eukaryota; kingdom Metazoa; phylum Arthropoda; class Arachnida; order Ixodida; family Ixodidae; genus Dermacentor; species Dermacentor silvarum. Next base: position 148,127,045 of record NC_051155.1, read on the forward strand.
AGAAAAATCAGGGAGGGTGTGTGTGTATATATATATGCAAACAAAAAAATGGCACAATAGACAGTTTTAGTATAGCGTTTCAGCTGTTTATGCGGTTACACGCAATATGGTTCAGGCCACACTGTATATGCATGTACTAAACACAATTTTAATTAAAGCGCTCCACATGGTAAGCAGATGTCAAACACCAAATGCCGCAGTACCATCTCGTATATACAAGTCAAAACACTTTTGCTGCAATGGCGGAGTCTTTTGTAAGGCCTGGCCACATCATAACCGAACGCTAGTCTCAATAATGATGGCAAAACATTGCTGATAACTTTGTCCTCACAAAGAGATTAAACTAGGCGAAAGCTGATCTTACCATTTATGTTTTGCTGTCATGACGAAGAGCAAGTAACAAGGCTGAATTCGGATCAAAGTAGGCCTGGGTGCTGCCTTGTTGTGATGCCTGCTATGCAAGCCACGCAAAGCCCACAGAACTAAATCCAAAAGTTAGCGTGCGCACGTAACCAGCAAAACTCTTCATGGTGTCCTGTTCATGCTCATCTTGGAACCGTTATTCTATAGCGTACACAAGAGCTTTGCTATATGCTATACTAAAACTCTCTAATGAACATAGGGACGAAATGGTGAAGGGGCATGGCAAGGATGTGGATGGGGACAAGCAGAGATACGCCAGAGAGAGAGAGAGAGAGAGAGGAAAAAAAAAAAAAGGTCTACGGTAGGGGTGAAAACAGCAACAAAGGCCAGACTGCACAGTGCTAGAAACAAACAACATAAATAAAATCAATCATACAAAACACAAGAAACATTTAAAAAAAAGTCACTCCGATGCTCTTAAGCAGGCTGTGTATTATTCTGGACTCTCAAATGTAGGCAAACTACTAGGAAAAGATTGTGGACTACTCATCTGGGCCCGTTAAAACAGATGCCCAGAATGAGTAACCTATCGAAGCATCACTCATACTATGTTCTGTGACTTCCTCGGTGATTTAGATCATTGTGTCTACTGTTGGCCAATTAGTGTTACAATTCATGTCTAACCTCTACTGTTTCTGCATGGCTGCCCCTTATTGAGTCAATATTCCACCAACACATTTACGCACCAAAATGCTTTGTTTTAGATGTAGCAAAAAGGTTGTTCTCTTGTACTTCGCTGAAATTCACAATAAATTTATTGAAACTAATTTATAGCACATAGTATGTCACCTAAGTATGTCACATAGATTGCATATTACTGCTCATGCAGAATTAGAAGAGATACTAATATATGTGCTTTACATTTGGGCTTGCTCTAGAATTACCTTTCTGAGGCATTGCACATTTGTGCAAGTTTCTACAATTAATGAAACATGCTAGAATGATGCAAAAAAGCCCACAATTGCATGTTTGCAAATGCAAGCCAGTTCTACTAATTCATGTACTGAATCTACTGCACCGAAATACAAATGCAAAAGATGGTATCACTCTTTATGTACCAAGGCCACTAACCTGGAACATAATGTCCGAACAGCTATTGGATAGATTTTCCAATTTCCGCCAGCCCACATTTGTGATGTGTCAGAGTACCTCATTACAAATGCATTGGAAGCTTCAGTGCAAGCCAGGCACAAAGCCACAAAAGTGAAACTACAATACCCCTTGTGGGGACCCCTTTGGTCCCCCTTCTCCAGTTCACGCGCGCATTGGGCCACGCGCGCATTGGGCCATTCGCCCGTGCGGTCGCTGGGGACACCCTGTTCCAGCCTCATAGTGGACAGCGTACATTCCTCGCGGCCGCTGGCGCCGGCGCGGCGCGGAGCCTGCTGCTTGCGCGCGCGTCTCACGTTACGCCGTGCGCCGCGCGTACGAACAGTGCCGGAGGAGCGGGCCCCTCTCGCCCTCTCCCCGGCATCTCTCTCTCTTTCTTTCAGCAACCAAGATATACGCGGGCGCTTTCGCCCGACAGGGACTGACTTGCGGTGCTCTTGGCTGTCGGACGTGAGGACCCGCTTGGCCCCGCGCCCCTCTGAGCAAGGCGGCCCCCTTTTGCGTGGCGAGCCTGGCTTGGAAGAGCCTGTGTGGCGGAGCAGACTTCCCGGGAGCGGTCACCCGTAGTCTGCGGCGGCCACTCTAGTACCGTAACCCCTGTCCTGTACGCTAATTTGTACCTTACAGGGAATAAACCCCCATTCGTTTGTGCCACGGCTGGAGTCGTCTTTACGCCTTGCCGGTGAGTCAGCGAACCCGCCGCGGCGCCCTTTTGTGTGCACTGCGGAGTGGGGACGAGCTACGTGTCTGGCCCCACGTTGGGCGCCAGTTATGTGGGGCTTCGGGCTACCGTGCCCGCAGTCCCGACTAGCTAAGGTCTAAAAAGGAGACACGTAGCTCGTCCCCACTCCGCAGTGCACACAAAAGGGCGCCGCGGCGGGTTCGCTGACTCACCGGCAAGGCGTAAAGACGACTCCAGCCGTGGCACAAACGAATGGGGGTTTATTCCCTGTAAGGTACAAAATTAGCGTACAGGACAGGGGTTACGGTACTAGAGTGGCCGCCGCAGACTACGGGTGACCGCTCCCGGGAAGTCTGCCACACAGGCTCTTCCAAGCCAGGCTCGCCACGCAAAAGGGGGCCGCCTTGCTCAGAGGGGCGCGGGGCCAAGCGAGTCCTCACGTCCGACAGCCAAGAGCACCGCAAGTCAGTCCCTGTCGGGCGAAAGCGCCCGCGTATATCTTGGTTGCTGAAAGAAAGAGAGAGAGATGCCGGGGAGAGGGCGAGAGGGGCCCGCTCCTCCGGCACTGTTCGTACGCGCGGCGCACGGCGTAACGTGAGACGCGCGCGCAAGCAGCAGGCTCCGCGCCGCGCCGGCGCCAGCGGCCGCGAGGAATGTACGCTGTCCACTATGAGGCTGGAACAGGGTGTCCCCACCGACCGCACGGGCGAATGGCCCAATGCGCGCGTGAACTGGAGAAGGGGGACCAAAGGGGTCCCCACACCCTACACACCCTATAACACCCCTACAAGACAACTTTCCTTCCATTCTAAGGATTAGGTATTATTCAAACAGATACTTCAAATCTAGATCAATCCTCTTAAATGCATCCAAGCCTAGCACTACTAATGGGCTCTTAAAATTCTTAAAAAATTATTTTCTTTTTAGCTGCCAATTTAAATGCACTGTCTTTCGAGCAAATATTTCCCACATTTTTTTTTTTTTAAAGTTGCACGAACACCTAAGCTCGTCTTTTTATGTGCCTTATCTACGTCTCTGTCCTTGGTGCTGCCTTGTTTCAAGATGTGTAGATAGTTAGCCAATGTTTCTTTGTGTGTCAAGCTCGGGCATTTCAAGAAAGAGAAAATAAATAGCCAAATGCTCAATAGCCGAGTGCTCAAAAACCTGTTCACTCCTAGGCGCTAGCGCTAGATTTGGTGCACCATTGAAGCCTATCCTTTGGAGGAGCTTGGGAAAACGTAAACCAACATCGAAACTTTAGGTAATGGTGGCATTATTTGCTTACTTGTTTTTGTGGAGCAGAATACCTTTACTCAATCTCACAAGTTCCATGCAGTGGGGTGAAAGCTATGGGTTGTGTCAGCCAACCAGGAAAGCGAACCAAAAAACAGGCTCCTCCACTGTCTGCATGTGATCCCCCTCTGCGCGATTCCAATTGAATGGAAGCTCCAGAGAAGAATTATCTCTTCTCTGAAACGCAAGCCAGGTCTTGTTAATGATTGGCTCACACAAGCGCCAGAATTTGCTGTACTGCATGGCGTTGGTGTGGCTGAGACAGTTCGATGCCTATACTGGCACAACTAATTCCCATAGTGCTCCTTGCAGCTGATGGCGAAGTACTGGCAATATTGTGCTGGCACAGACTGAGCATGTGAGCAGCGAGCTAAGATGATCAATTTCATTTGCAAGCTCTGTGCGATGCAATAAGCAAGCACAGCATTTGGCCAAAAGGTTTATGGCTACGCACATGTTCACTTCAAGTGTACAAACCTTCTTAGAGATTTTTTTAAATTGTTCACACATTGCCAAAGTTTTTTAGCAGCAATACATACTGCATTCGCTAGCTATAACTAATCCTGTGGTATTGGAGCTTGGTATGCAAAATGTGACAACCTGCTCTTTGGCTCTGTCGTCATGTGTCTATCCACTATCTGCGCTAACTCCAAGAAAGCAACAAATTGAGCTAGAACATAAAAGTACACAATGAGGTGCTCTTGGATGAAGTTGTGCAGGAGCACAAACATAAAAAAGAACTGTACTCACATTCTGAGAAGCAGGGCCTTACTGCGCAAATGAACACAACAAAGGAAAAAGTTTGTTACCGTCTTTCTAAAAACCGAGCGTGGTGCAACGAAGAGTGCGTTTGGTGTCTGGTGCAAGTGGTGGACAGGATGAAAGTTGGGATGGTGTGAGACAAAATGACCTAAAGTACTAGTAGCATACTGAGGTGCACTGGCTTTCATGTACTGTAAGTGCAATATAGTACTTCCGTTTCACAATGCGAAGCTCTGAGCTATGCACGAAGGTAGTGCAAATTTATCAGAGTGAAGCAGCAATGCTTTTCGGTCAGAACCAGTGCGGCTGTTACATACCCACTTTTTTTTTTCACCAGGAATAAAATGACCTGTGCTGTGTACACCCAGACACTACTGCAAGAATTTAACGAGAGGAACTGGTAGTATAGCAGTAGTTGTACGACTGTGTTGCCAGTCCATTCTTGTACAAGTTCACTGTCAAGCTCTACAAGAAATGAAAAGTGCAGCACAGCTAAGAATTGCACAGAACAGCCACTTTCACCTAATGAACTGTTTGATACATGATATGAAATACTACCTGTCTGTTGGTTTTACAATGAGCACTCCCAAAGGAAATGGTAGGTATACTGTTAAGAGACTAAGATCAATGTGAATTGGCAATGATTATGTCGTGAGTGAGACTAAGAGGAAGACGACTTGGTGGAGTGATTCAATGATAACTAATAACTAATAACGAGTCATTCAATGACAACAAATAACTAGAGGACTACCAAAACAAACAAAATGTGTGCCAAAGAAGAGGAAGGCGGCCGAGTGTTGCAAAAATTTAGGTGCAGTGACGGAATGGGGAAATCTGTGGGTACAGGCAGGGCTCATTTGACGCAGGGCAGGGACCATTGGAAACCTCTGGCAGAACCTCCTCGGTGGACATAATTAAGATGGTGGTGACGATGACATGAACAATTGAAATGTTAGCACAGACATTACTGTATTGTTTTGTTTAAATAGCAGTTTACAAAAAGGTCATTCCCAATACTACCCATTGACCTCTAGCATTTCCAGGAGGAGAACAACTTTAGTTCAACTTCTGGTGCCACGTTGAGACATTTTTTTCTATCACAGCCACGAACAGTATGATGTAAGTTCTTGTTTACCTCTCTCTCATTCTAAGGAAAGGAAAAACAAGAGACTTTTTCTAGACACAAGTGGTGAGTGATTGAAGCATGTTTGGGCAGAAAAACTATACGTTTAGCAAGAAAGAAACAACAAGAATGAGGAAGGAATTAGACGAGAACATGCAGGAAATACGAGAAGAGTACCTTGGAGATCGTGAAGTCGCCCTGATTTCCTTAGAGGCAAGCTCGTCGTTCGCTTTCCGAAGCTGCTCATGCAGGTCTTCTTTTTCTGCCTGCAGCTGGAGACAAATGCCATTCTTTTAACTAAAGAACTCCTCACTCTACCTCTCTCTCCTGGTTGCTACAGGTAAAAACAATGTTTTGAAGAAGTACTGACATCAAATTATTGCTGCTTTTATAGATAGCTGCAGTTCAAGTGAAAATGGCATGAAGCCTCAATTCATCCAGTGTTTAAAAAATAACTGCACCATAGTTAAAACTGACACAATCAAGGTGGGTGTCACATACAGGGTCGTTTCATGCCACAGGTGAAACCACAACACATGGAGATGGCTATCACATGGCATCACAAACCATTGACAGATCCGCAAGTCAACCAGGCTTGAAATAGCCTCAGATAATGCTGCACTGTTGAAAGCTGTGCAACCATGTCTTGCACCTCCCAGTTGGTCACTTCATTTCGCTTCGTTCAACATTTTTTGCACCCGCCGTGGCGGCTCAATGGCTATGGCATTCTGCTGCCGAGCAAGAAGTCGTGGGTTTGATTCCTCTCTGCAGCAGTCACATTCTAATGGAAGCGGAATGCAAAAACACTCAGTGTGCATAGATTTAGGTTTCTATTTCTTGGAAATTGAGAAAGATAAAGTATGGAATAAGTTAAGCCACAAGAACATCTGAAGTGACAAGAGCCCCAAGGTGGTCAAATTCAATCCAGAGCCTCCCGCTCCAGTTTCTCCCTGTCTGTTCTTTATAGTCGGAAACCCCATGACTAGACCTTATGATTTTTGAAATTTCTTCAGATTACATCTTGATTTAGAAGGTTCCCTACTGTTGCCTTCTGGCAAACAGAGCGCCTCTGTTGCCTTCACTACTTTTCTGATAGCGACTCTTACTCATGTCCAATGTGCCTTCAGTTAAAACTGATGTCACAGGTTTATGGAACGCTACATGATTATCACCTCCGATTGTTGTGGTGCCTCCTATGGCCTGCAGCCACCCTGCACTTCGCGCATATTTTGGACTGGTTGATGTCAAGAATGATGTAATTATTTTTTTCTGTACCTGATGAATTCAGGCTTCATGTTGTAACCACTTGGATTCGTAGCTATTACACACACACACACACACACACACACACACACACACACACACACACACACACACACACACACACACACACACACACACACACACACACACACACACACACACACACACACACACACACGCACGCACGCACGCGCACACACACAAAAGGGGGGGGGGGTGTCAGTGTTTCTTTGAAGTGTTCACTTTGCTAAAGCCAAGAGAAAAGCAAGTAAAAAAGACATTCATTTTTAAAAAAATCACAGTCATCTCAGAAAGCTGCCATATTGGTGTGTATGCCCGGCTGGGAGCTGCGTCTGGCTTTATTGCCCATTTCTTGTTGCTGTAGAGTTTGCGTTAACAAGAACTCAGTTTATTAGTTCTCTGCTGAGGCAGGGAGATGACAAGTACAAGTGTGTTTGATGTCACATAATGTAGCCAAATAGAGAGGCACTCGTGAAACAAGTGCAACAGTGTACAGTGTTTCCACGTCTACCTGCTTCACCGTGAACGTTTCCAAGCCTGATGAGCCACTACTGTGCACTTCAGACATACACTGAACATTCCGAGAATACTCACAATTTTGAAGTACTGGGCTTGTGAAGGCAGCAACCATATTCATGGCATCACTTTCAGGGATACCACCTTCGAAAAGACCACTTTTGATGTGCATACATTTTTTAGCCATAGAGTTTCTTAAGAAAATCACCAGAGATAACTCTGGCAGTAGTGTCCACGGGAACTGTAAGTATGGCAGTTCAGCCAGCATGGGAATTATGGATAGTACGTAAATTTGCCTAAACTTCATCCTTCTGGCTTCCAATGGCTTTGTAACATCGCAAGCTGATAATTTTCTACAAAGTATTACATTATGAAAGCAACAATGAGCAATGATCGTGCATGCATGCTGAAACTTATTGCCATCGGGCATTAAACATAAACTGTGTAATAAGCTAAACAACAAGAACATCTGAAGCGACAAGCACAATGTTCAGACAAATCCATGCACTAGCCACCATTCCCATGATAGCTGAACGATCACAGCAGCAGTGTCCTCTCTAGTAATTTTGGTAGCAAACTCTATGGGACAAGCAAGTGGACAGATCATCCACTGCTCACATGAGATGCTGTGTGCAAAACGTAATGTCACGCAAAAGTGAAAGCATGCCCGCAAGTGAGCAATTAACAATATACGAACCCAGTGATTGCCTGACAATTCAATGGCCTTCATTTAAAAAGTATTTTCTCTTTGAAGGCTTTTCCTATCTTTGACACGATTTCCTGCAAAGTTTTCAGGTCTCCTACCTTGTCCACAGTGGCGCTCAAGCTCTTCAACTGCTTCAGAAGCTCTGACCGCTCGTACAGGATGTCTTCCACGGAAATGTCTGACCATTCTGCCGAGGCCTCTCTCGCACTGGCAGGACAAGCAGAGTAAAAGGAATGAACACAGGTTACATTATAACTCTTTTTGTGCAACAACAATATACCTCCAAAATTATCCTAATGATAACATCAGGATACCATACAAGTGAAATGTTAAATCACACCAACGCAAGCTCAACAACAATAAAAAAGGTCACAAAAATATTTAACAGCCCCATTAACTGCCCAACACCATCTGTCAACAGATAATAGTATAGTTCCTGACAAGATTTTCTTGTACTTGATGGGGACTGCAAAAGTGTTTAACTAAGTATTCGAGAAAATGGCTTTTTCAGAGAAAGATATTTTACTGCACTTTACTCTGACTGAAAATGGAAAGCTCAATAATGTGGTATTTTCGGTTTGGCCTTAAATTCAGGCAATACATCTTGAATTAGTTTGTTTATTATATGTTTTGAGTCCACCTCAGCATAATCTGATGTATGCTATCTTCATGTGACGAAATTAAGATGTCCCAGGCAACCTGATTGCACTTTGCAAGTAGTCTACAAATTCAGTTGAAGGCTTGCAACAGCAGGCAAGAATTTTCAATCTATGCACACGAGCACATTTGCTGCTACTTGACGACATGGATAGTATATAGTACAGGGAAATCCTGATAATTTGAAATCTCTTAATTCGAATTGACGGGTAATTCAAGCTGCTCCGTTGGTCCTGGCAAATCTTATGTATTTGAATAGAGACAAACTCCCGAGAATTAGTACTCCAAAAACCACGCAACAGTTATTTGAATAAAATTTCTCAATCCCATGGACCGCTTTTTGGACAAACCGGAGCCAAAGGTGAAGGTTCGATTTGTCCCTAGCTACCATAATGTCCTGTGCCGTAAAAATGAAGAGGAAAGATGCACAGGAAGCAGAGACCGAACCGGAGCAAGCAGAGCGGCTTCTCTTAAAAGGAGCAGGAAGGAGACCTTAGCATGCCCTTCCCCACGTTACCGCATGCTCACCTATGCCCTTCCCACCCTCCTAGTGGGTGCTTCGTCACGTTACTGCCTGCTTGATCACATTACCACTCGATGCTGTCATATCCAACATCGGGCATGTGAGAGGACGATGTGCATCAAGCCACCATCCTTCTCGACTCACTCTCGCACGTTTTCCCTTGCACCCACAGCAAACAGGCGTGATCTTTTCACATTTGGACATAATAGGGAACCTAGGTGTCTTCCAGAACATGTCGTCGCGCGCTAATGGAGGAAAGATTAGACTTTGAATGCAAGCCCAGTGACGGTTTTGGTTTTGTTTGCTGTACGGCGCAATTGATCAAGTGCTATATTTAAAGGGGCTCTTCTTAGCTTGAACTCGTTGCATTCAAATAAATTTCCAGTCCCCCTTAATGTTCGATATAACGAGATTCTACTGTACCACTCTGGATAGACTCTACTGCCACAATATTACAAGTGCATAATTTCTGATTTAGTGCCTGCTGATTTCAAAGGCCTAACGTTAAGAGACAGGAAGAGAGCGGTGTGGATCAGAGAGCAAACGGGGATAGCCGATATTCTAGTTGACATTAAGAGGAAAAAATGGAGCTGGGCAGGCCATGTAATGTGTAGGATGGATAAGCGGCAGACCATTAGAGTTACAGAATTGATACCAAGAGAAGGGAAGCGCAGTCGAGGACGGCAGAAAACTAGGTGGGGTGATGAAGTTAGGAAATTCGCAGGTGCAAGTTGGAATCAGCTAGCGCAAGACAGGAGTAATTGAAGATCACAGGGAGAGGTCTTTGTCTTGCAGTGGACATAAATATAGGCTGATGATGATGACTTCAAATGGCATGCTCACTGTGACAAAAGTTCTGAATTGCGGTTTGATCATGATGCCTGGAAAACTTTTTCAAGACATTGTTACCACAGTCAGCACGTCAGCAACCAAAGTTTACTGCCATAATTTCACACTGACTGAATCAAAACTGTTTTTCTCTAAGGTCTGGCACCCAGATGGTGCACTGAATATGCAAAATAAATTGCCTAACAAAATATATTCCGGGGCTATTAAAATTAATTTCGGTCAAGTAGGTGCATGCGCTATTTCGTTCACTCACACACCTACCGAGTTAGGCTATGTATTTGTAATTAACATATTTTGGGAAATTTAGGGCATGTCTGAGCCTTAGGGATGGACGCCCTTGTGAAACCTTCAGGAAGGGGCAGCGTTGGCAAAATGCCAAATACAGCAAAGCCCTTATAGTAATAGAAAGTACGGAAAATTTGCAATTTTGTCATTTGTTCAAACAGCATGGCAAAGCAAAAGGTTTGAATGTCTCCTTCATGCATTTCACAAACAGCCATACAAATAAATTTTCCTCATATTAAAAAACAAAACGCTTTGTTAAAGGGGTCTGGAACCACCTCTTGGGCCAAGTGAAAAAATACAGGCCACGGATAGAATATGCTACTTTGAACATCTCAGCCAAACATTGCAGTCGTGTGGGACTCATGGAGCTCGCAAGCAGAGCGCAAGCTCACCTTTTCCCAAACACTCTCTTTTCAACAGAGGCCTTTTCCTCACTTTTTGCAGGCTGCTATATTTCGTTATACAGAAGATTCCAATACGTGGCTGCTATTGGTCAATAGCTAACTTCAATAAATAAAGGCGTTTGGATCAGTGCACTTCTTCCTACTGATACTGTGTATATTTATTGACGCAGTACTAACAAACAGGCAGAAGTAAGCAAAAATCTGCTTTCGAATTTCGATCACAATTACGTACTTCTGGAAGAAGCATCTGCTCATGCTTGGCTGCAGCCACCCGTGGAGGAATTAAACTTTGGCCACAACTGCTTATCAGCCTAGAAATTAAACTTAGACCACCCTGTTCAGTGCGCGCCCACTCCTTGCCTCTCCCGGCTAGACGCATTGGCAGACATCGCTTCATATTAAGCTATTGACAGTGCTTCAAAATTTGCAGGATGGATGTGGCTACTATCCACCGGTCAAGCTGGTGCAGGACAAAGCCGGTCCGCACCACGTAGCACGGCCTGACTGGAGCGCATGAACACGAGCGCACACTCCAGCCCTGTCGTGCACAAAGCAAATGCTATGCATACGCACTATAGTTGCATGTAGGTACGTGGCGTAGATACCGCGGCAGCCACAGTGTGCCACGACCAGCCCGCTTGCTGAGGACAACCTCCTTTGGCGCGTCGTAGGCGAAAAAATCGGAAACAGCGGCGTCTATGTGAACACCCAAAGTCAAATTTTAACTGCGTGCCACGGCGACGTTTGGTAGGCGGAGCATTGTGGGGACGCCCCGCTCTTCCGTAGCCTTTGCAGTGCAAGGCATTGAAGAAGGAGCGAGAGGCACCGTGACGGGGATGAAACGTGATCTTCGATTGCCAATAACTCCACTGCTGCTGAATTCATGGAAGTACTTTTTGCTGCAAAGCATTTCTGAAATAGTCTAGTTTAACTCCAAATGCATTTCTCGACTTTCATAAAAAGTGCTTCAGGGCCCCTTTAAGTGAAATGGTGCAAGCTTTCTTTGTGCAAAGTGCTTAAGTTCTTGCTCCATACAGCTACGAATGGTTGGTACACTCCCTCCATTGCATGGTAAAACTATACCAACGACACCACTCTGATGATGCTATAGAGGCCTTCTAGATGGTGATGTGTGAGCAGTGTTTATATGGTAGATAAATTTACTCACCTGCTTTCTGTGCCAGCAGTGGCTGCACGAAGCTTTGGCTGAATGGCTTCATGAGCAGTACCTTCATCTTTTTCTTCAGGGTGCTTCCCATCTAAACTATCGACCGATACAGACTTTGCAGGCTTTTCTGCAGCAGACTGACTGGCCGTTGCAGGAACCAGTTCCTCTTCAACTGGCCGGCCCTCCTCGTTCCGTTGACGTAAAGAGCTCAGCTGTTGTTCCATCTTTTCTAGCTCATCTTGCAGCTGTTTGACCCTAGCAGCACATTCCATCCTGGCGGTGTCAACAATCTCTGTGTAGTTAGCCTCCAGCTTGCTTTTCATGTCTTTGATGGCAGATGTTCTCTCGTCAGCCATGTGCTGTTCCAGCTGTGCTCTTTCCTTGTTGAGTTGTTCCACAGCCCTCGTATGCTGTTCTTTCAACTTCTCCATCTGCGTTTTGTGCGTTTTCTTCAGGGCCTCCAGTGCCAGCTCGAACTGTGCCTTCTGTGAGTTGGCCACCAAGTTGTGCTCGGTCTCGAGGCTCCTCCGCAGCTTCTGTTGCTGCTCCTCGTAGCCAGCCTTGACGTCCAGCAGTTCTCGTTGCAAACTCTCTCTCAGCACCTCAATGTTTGCCCTGTGCTCCGACTTGAGTGACTCAATCTCGGCAGCGTGCTTGGTCTCCAGCCTCCGCTCAATGTTCTCCAGCTCCTGGTCAAACTCTAGTCTTTGCGAGCCAAGCGTGTCAGCGTACTGCTCCACTTCATGCTTCAGCAGAAGTAGCTCTTCGTCTTTCAACTTCACTTCTTCCTGGTACTGCTCCTGGCTTGCAAGCAGTTCCTCCAGATGTCTCCTGTGGTCGACCTCGGCCCCTCGGAGCTTCTCCTCAAGATTCTGCAGTGCAGACTCGTACTCGGCACGAACAGTCTCCACTTCATCTTTCAGCCTATTCTTCTCCTCGGAGAGCATAGACTCGTATTCAGTGTGTGCCGCTTCAGCCTCTCGTCGCAATGTTGCATTCTCTTCTGCAAGTCGTCTAATTGCAGTGCTTGGGTCAACCACCGAGTCCGAGCTGGCCCTTGTGATGCTCTCTGCAAGCTCTACGATTTCGTCCCTTTCTTTCTTGAGAGAATCAAGTGCACTGCGGAGTGATTCTGTCTTTTTCTGCTCTTCCTCGAGGGCGGAGGACAGTTTCTGAACCTCTTCACTGTGTTTGTTGATGAGCTCTGCCATTTCGGCAGAAGCCTTCGCCTGCTGTTCGTTGGCAGCCCGGCTAAGAGCCTGTTCCTTTTCCCAGAGACTGCAACGCAGGACATCCAGCTCTTCCGTCAGGCGTCGGCGCTCGTCAGCCAGCCTTGCCTCTGCAGTTTTCTCCAGCTGCTCCACTTCTTCCCGATGCTTGCTCAGCAGCTCCTTGGTACGTACCACCTACAAATGTCCCAATAGTTTTTAGTCTCAATATGACCAAGGAAGACTCTCAGAGAAAATACAAAGTGGAATGCCAACAAAGCTTGCCACAGGTCCACAGACAGGCACCATGTTACTGTTGCTAATCTCTGGACACCTACTAAGAGCACGTGCCTTGAACTAGCTTCAGTTCTGAATTTTCAACAGGAGTCCTCATGTAATTAAATTAGTAAGTTTTAGCTAATCAGGCAGTTAATCGATGCTTACTGCCTACTTTCTAACTTTCCTGAATCAAGTAATTTGTCAAAAAAAAAAAAAAACCTGTCTGTCTGTACTATGCAGTTCTAAAGAATTACTTGAGATCTTTGATAAAAGGTCCTTTGCTCTTGGGATAGCTGGTAGAGTCATCAAAACAAGAAACAGTGCAAACAAGTAGGCCAATGAGGGAAGCTCCGATTCATGCTCTTCTTTTTTAATGTCGTTACTGAAACCCCTGGCAAATGCCAGGGATGTAGGCCCACAGAAAATGCAATTCGTTCCTCCCGCACCTGCTCGGAGAGGAGTGCCGTCTTCTCCTGAGAATGCTGCTCCTCCAGGCTTGCCCTCAGTGCCTTCAGCTGCAAGTCCTGCTGGTGCTGCAGGGAGGCAGGGTCAGCTGGGGCGCCCGAGCACAGCTGCTCGCACAGACCTCGGTAGCGCTCGAGGGCCGAGGCAGTGTCCATCTTGCTGTGGAGCTCCCGGTAGATGCCGAGTAGCTGTTCCAGCTGTGAGTGTAGCCCCGTCCTGAGCTCCTCACCCAGACGGTGGAAGGACAGCACCAACTGCTCGGCTTCTGTGGGCAAGAGAATACGAGTGAAGTTCTCAATGCAAAAGGTAGCGACGAAATTTCTGATAAGTCTGTCGTACTGAGAATGCTACAAGCATTAACGTCATTGTGTAATGTTGTGCAACTGCCGAAAGCTATGTGCTGCATATTATTGCGTTTTTTTTCACAGGCTCATCCCTGTAAAATATGTCACTATACACTTTCAGCTTATAAACCAGGGTGTCAAACTAAACCTGAACCGCAATTTTGGGCAGAACTGAAGCCGAACCCTAACCAATATTTTTGGTAGAGCTGAACCCGAACCAATATTTTTAGAATGTGCCTGAACCCGAAGTGAACATGATCCGAAAAAAAGAAAAAAATAAATAAATAAGAACGGTTACCGGTTTGCCATAAAACAGTTGAAGCACATAAGACGACAATGAGTGCTCAATAGTTAGCATGATTGTTTGGACAACTACATCTTCAATCGGCACACCCTGCTAGCAGATTGTTAAGAGTCACGAGTTGTGTTGTGTGCAAGAATGGGGACAGACGATGGGTGCTGGTAAGTATGGCCACCTTGGCAGAGACGCTTGCACTTATGAAGTTGACCATGCCAGTTGCGTTCTGCGGCCTAAAAGTTGTTTCTGGGTCTTCGCGGAATCAACATTTCTGGTGACACCCCACATTTGGCTATTAGGTGAACCTGTTACTAAAACTAGCGAAACATGGAGAGTGCGAAAGACAATGTCCTCAATGAAGGATATCAACAAGTTCAGCTGCATGACATATTGTAACCATAACACTGTGGTCGCTAATGAATGCCGTCACCTTCTCAGTGAGCTGTAACCACAGCTGTATATGGCATGTGAAATCTGCTTTTGGTATTTGCCATGTCCTAAACTGCTTCTAAAGAGGCAGCAAACTAAGAAAAATGTCAAGTGCTGGCTTCTTTCATTGCTACAGCCTAGAAGTTTCAAGCTGCAATTTATGTAATGCAATGTGAATTTGCGCTGTCGTCGACACCATAGATCACATGCCACATTTCGCTCCCCACTCGTCCTGTAGTAAAAACCTGAAGCAAAACGAGAATTAACTGACACTTGCTGTCAAAGTAATGAGTGTGAAAGCTATGCAGACCTTACGCTGATGCAAGGGTTCTCACTAATTACCTCTGTCTTTGATAGGTACATAAAAATTCCACAGAATCAATAATAATCTGTAAATACAAAATCTACAATTGTTGTGGTTCAGTTCTGAACCCGAACTGAACCGCAACAAAATTGAAGTGCGCTGAACTCGAACCCGAACTGGTATTTCTTTCGGTTCGACTTTTCTTAAACTGTATCACTACTTTGTCTTGGTCTTTTTCAGTGTTTGCACTTTGCTAGAGAAGATTGTGCATGTGTAGCATAGGCAGTGTCCTATGATAGTGTCTAAAATAGGAAGGTTGGGTGGGTATGCACATTTAAAATTTAAAATATAGGTAGAATAACTGTGCTTACAATAGAAGTACCTGATTCAGAAACTTAACATCCCATTTCTTTGAATATTAGATTATATAGCAAAATATATGGGGTTAAAAATTTACTGAAGCCTGTCTGCTATGAAAGAAGCCCATCGAAATAATAATTTTAAAAAATGAACGAAACTGTGGAGTTTTAACAGCCAAACCATAATCAGATTATGAGCCATGCCGTAGCAAGGGACCCGGATTAATTTTGAGCAAGTACACAAATGTTTTTGCATTTCGCTCCCATTGAAATATGGCTGCCACATACTTGTTGTTAGCAAACAGAGTACTTGAGTGATTTTCCATTTTCTCACTCATTTTCAACCTTCCCCACTGTGCAGGCTTCTAATAGTGATAACAAGTGCATTGAAGGAAATAAATCACATTTTTTTCTTCTGCTACATTTTCTCGTGTTCTTTTTCTTTTAGTGCGTTAGCATTAGGAGTGTCAAAGTACAAAAAAGTGTGTGCGTGAAGTGTGGGATCCAGTCACGTGGTCGACGTAGCGAGGAGATCGGGAGAGCTTAGAAGAGCGTGTCATAAGTCTACAGCGGCTTTGATTTAGTCAGTAAGAAAGCACTTTCACAATTATTTCCAGTATTTTGCACTGTCCAAACGACAGCCAGGCTTTGTAAAAATACTATACACTGGAAAGGCTGCCATGCTTGTTAACAAAAGACAATTATGCCATTGAAAAGACAGAGGTGAGTGTTTCATTATATCTTGTTTAGTGGGTGATAGAGCACTGGATTTTTGTTATATGAGGGTTAACGAGTTCATTAAGCACTGGGATAAAAGAATAGGGGGGGGGGGGGGGTTACATGCCAGTAAGAGATGGGAGAGCACCAGCAAGGAGTGCCAGATGTAACTTGATACTTCATCTGCTCAAGGTTCACAGGGGAGATGGATGGTTATGGAGATGGAGGAAGCAGAGGATTCAGAAGGAGTGCTCGGCCAGCTTGTAACATTGCACAAGATGGTGGCGCCATTTCTCGATCCCCCTTCTAAAAGAGAGCACAAATGGCTCCTCTCTACTCATTGCTTTAATTTATTTTCTATTCATTTTGAAGGAGTACCTGTGATTAGGCTCATGTTCCAGACATGAGGACAGTGTCTGCAAATAACTTTGATCCTTTTTCATTTCACGTTTATCAGTTTGTTTTATTGTTCATTCATGATATAATTCATTAAATTAAAAACAAAGTATCTAGACAGTAAGTAAGTGCCTCTTAATTTTTTACAACAAGCTTATACACGATTTATACATGCCTGTCTTTTGTTGGTGTTCTTCACTTAACTTGTGTATTAACACTTTATAAATAGGAATCTTAATTAGGGCAAATACGATGAAGTAATAGCAGTATTTTACAATCAAAGTTAATAATTGCATTTCTAGTGCATTGCCGCCACGTAAACATCGGTGACATTTACAGTATGAAGGTGAATTGCATTAATCCGTCAAGAGAGGGTATTTCAAGTCAGATAACTTGTCTCACGTGGTGCATGTAAACACTGGCATACTGCCTTGAGAGAGAGAGAGGAAAAGTGAGTCTGCTGCTGACATGTGCACTCTTGCACTCACCGGTGCAACACACTCGCCGGGAACAAGTTCCAACTTGTTTCAGACGAGAGGGGATGCGCCATATGTAAACACTGTCACATAGTATTACCGTGATGTGTTAAGACATGCGATACACTACTGGCACATTCATGTAAACCTGGCTCATGATGCTCAGATGCTGAGCAGTAAGCGCCAAATCTAACCTTTGGCTGAATCCAGATGCTTCCCGAGATCATGCACCAGTGCCTCTGCATCGTCTCTGGCCGTCGTGGCTGAATCTTCTGTCGCTGCAGAACCAGGGGTGTTGGCATACTTTGCCTTCCATTCATCAGTCAACCGCTGCAGAGTAGAAATGAAGAAGGACTTTGTAAGATACTGTTCATACCATGACTATAACAATATATTAAAAGAAATTTTAAAAGGACCAGTAAAGGATTGGTAAACAAAATTTTTGCAATTCTAGAAACGTATACTGTATACACATTACTGTAATGAGAGTCTCAGCCAGCCAGAAAAGATACAAATCCGAAAGACAGGTTCACCCCCTGTCTATCAAATTTGCCTCTTTTCTAGCTACCTTGAAACTACCACATTAGCTTCTCATGGCATTGTGGATTTTGAAAGTGTATGCTCAGGACTAGTTAACAGTTCATTCATAAACAAGAATTACATCGAATTCTAAAGCAACTAAATGCTTAAGTCGTGAAAACATTTGACCCAAGCATGTGAAACTATCATTACATAAATACTGTAAGATGCTCGAACAAATAGTAGCCTCTCATATTTATAATCACCTAGAATGTAAAGTTTTTGTTTTTCCTTTTGACCACGTTGCCCATTTCCATACTATGTATTACAAAACCGACTTTACTGAAACTAGACTCACTTACGCTATCCTGGCTCCACAATTTTTTCTCCATTCGCTAACAGTTCACTGTTGTTAACAATTGCTCCTCTTCTCATTCCTTTGTAACATCTGGTGTACCACAGGAAGCGTCGTTGGCCAGCTACTTTTTTAAATATACATTAATGGCCTTCCATGTAACATTCTGTCTTGTGTCAGAATCTTTGCAGATGACTGCATCATATACCGGTCGATTTTCAATACTGCCTACCACAGTGCCCTAGAAAATTACCTCCAGCAAGTAGCTAACTGGTGCAATACCTGGCTGATGTTCCTTAACTCAACTAAATGTCAAGTTATGTTGTTTAGATGTAAGCAATCTATTTCCGAATTTTCCTACCTCATTAATGACAGTCCTGTATTGCTTGTCTCATCTTTCAAATACTTCGGAGTTACTCTATCACTAAACCTTTCCTGGTCTTCTCAAATTAACACTGTCTGTGCTAGTGCTTCCAGATCTGTAGGATACCTATGTCGTAACTCAAGCAACTGCCAGACTAACATTTGTAAATTGGCTTTTGAAATAGTTGCCAGTCCGCAGCTTGAGTATACAGCTCCTATCTGGTCACCCTACCACAATAATCTAATTAACATCCTAGAATCTGTGCAGAATAGGTCCGCTCGTATTGTTTACAGAAAATATGATTACCACTTAGCATATTGCATCTTCTAAGTATCTGTCGTTACATCACACTTTTGTGCTTGTTTCACAAATATGTTTAAAGTGCCAGGCTTTTTACTTTATGTCTGTCTGTCCCACCTTGCACATCCCACAGATGACATAATAATCCCAGCTTTATGAGCATCTACGGCACAATGACCACTTTCAATTCATCAGTGCTCCCAAGCACCATTCGCCTCTGGAATGACCTCCCAAATTTCATCATTGCCGAATCTTAAGCCTCTACCCCATGATAGCGATTTTGTGAGCGAAAGTGACAACACTGGCTTCGAGCGACGAAACGAGTGGTCGCACGAACAGACTGCTTATTCTTGTCTCTCGATTGCTTGGATCTGGATATCTAGAATTTGTAGCTCATTGCCTTGAAGTGCTATGAGTGACTAGCCAATAGCATGAAGCATGAAATGGATGTACATCAGTCAAGTACTACAAATTGTTGCACGGAACGAGCAAACTAACAAATTTTAACATGTGCGAGAATAAGAACCCACTGCAAGACCTTCAAAAATATTTCATGCTGCTCTTTACAGCAATACACATCAACTTAATTTATTAAAACATGCATCACGGCAGTTTCGGTGCGTCTTTGCTGCCCTCATGCCATCAACATCGAGGAGACGTCGCTCAAAGTCGTTGCTCGCGTGGGGTTCAACTTGTAGGCGATGAGTAGATGCAACAGCCATCTCCATCGCATCGCTTGTCGCTGAAGCACGAGAGATCGCTTGTATGGGGTTTATGCTTGATAACAACAAATTTTGCTAGCATCTAACCATGCACTTAATGAGATGACATAGATCAGTAGCTTTTATTGGTTCTTTTTTCTATGTATCTTCAATGTTCATTCACATTGTTAAACACGAAACAGCCATGCGCACTGCACCTGGAAACTTTCTTTGTCTGTTTACATATTAACTTAGTTCTCTTACTTATCATTTTTTCACATGCATCTTCAAATAGCGCTTGTATATTGCATAGTGTTTTCACCTCAAATGTATAAATTTATGCCTATAATTTTGTTTGTATTTTTATCGATGTCTGCATTTTTATGCAGTTTGTCTAAGTCTGTTGTTGCTTTGCGTTGCCATTTTATTGTACTAGACCCCTTACCCAATGCCTCAAACAGAGGCCTGAAAGGTAAATTGAATAAATAAATAAATATCTGCAACAATCGGTAGTGCTTGCGCAAGATTCATTTCATCCATTAATAGTCAACATTTTCTCAACAAATAAATGAGAAGAGTTAAAAAAAAATATCAATTATCTAAACTGATTCAGTATTGGTTTTTAGTGTGCCTTAATCTTTCACAATACCTTCCTCAGTGAACTATTCCAAATTGTGAGGGCACAAAAATGCGGTGTACTACAGTAGGCCTCGACTAAATGAACGCCAAGAGAATTTGAATATCTGTGTTAGTAGAAGTTCAGTTTAACAGCAGTGCAGTGAATGTGTATGAGGTCCATAATGTTCTCCAAATGGATATGTACAGTCTGTTTCACACTTAGGGGAAAACTCGGAGCGTCTTGCAATGCACTCCGACTTTTCCCCTAAGTGTGAAACCGACTGTGCTATCGTGAACAATATGAGCTCGAACACGTGAGTGCGTGGAAAATAGCCTCGAACCCTACATTGGCTGATTTGCAGCGGCCGCTTTTGGAAACAAATTGGAAAGGGCGCCGCGCTTCCACTGGCTGCTCACACTCCCGCCTCGATATCATTGCTGCAAAACGGTAGCTTGTAGCATGTCACCGGCCGCTAGCGGTGATATCAATTCACATCAACGCGCACAGCTACATCAAATGACCCATCAGGCTATGCAGCTGCTGAGATATCGGCTGTGACGTTGACTGCCATAATGCACAGGTCATGCTTGTATTAAATCTAGGCGGTGTTGGCTGAGCGTTCGGATATGCCACTTTTATCATTTTTTTTTGTACGCTAGCCAAGCGGGAGTGCCAACAGTTAGCGGAAGAGCGCCCCTCCTTTCCCCTCCGGTTTCGGCAGCGCCATCCACGTATGACGCTATCTAGGTTTTGAGGCTATTTTCCACGTGCTCCCGTGTTCGAGCTCATATTGCTCACGATAGTACACCATATAATTCAGCTCAGCAGAGCTGTAACAAAAATAGTTACTTGTATTTTGATTTCCTTTTAAGAAAATATGATGTCTAGGCTGACAAAAATGGATGACCGAATCAACGATGATCCATACCACAACTTTTGTGTATGATTATAATCTGTCAGAAAAGGTGTTTGAAGCTGACTGCCTTACTCTTGACTATAATGTTGATAAGTAAAATGTCACTGGATAATTCCAGTGTCATGCCATAAACATTAAACATTTAGCTAAAGTTAATAGGAGGCTTAGAAAGTGCAACACAATCAAACAGTTAGAATATACCAGGTGTTCAAAATTAAGCATTACGGAATTTTTTAAAATCACCTGTGGCAGGTAGCATAATTCTTACCATTGAGCTGCGTTACTCGAAGAGGCGGACATTAGTAGCATGAGAAATCGAAACACATATTCAACTAATTAACAAAAATTGCCTAATGAACTTCTTAGTTTATTACATTAAGACACGTATTGCAATTTACAAATTGTAGCCAGTGAGTTTGCAAGACACATCCACTTAAAATGAATTTCCAGGATGACACCCCAGTTAAGAGACAATTTCCCAAAGTGTGGGACGAAATACATGGGCGTTCCAGTTACTTTTGTGCTTTAATGTATAAAACAGCAGTTTGGTAAAAAAGTTAGTGGAACACCAGCGCATTTTTACGGCGAGTTTGAGGGCGCATATCTCCAAACTGGCGTCATTCTGGAAATTCATTCCAAGTGGATATGCCTAACAAGCTCACTGGCTTCAATTTGTAAATTGCAACATGTGTCGTAAAGTAATTAACTAAGGAGTTAATTAGTGAATTTTTAGTTGAATATGTGCTTCAATTTTTAGTGCTACTAATGTACGCCTCATCGAATAACCCAGCTCAAGATAAGAATTTGGCTACCTGCCACAGGCGATTTTTTAATATTCCGTAAAACTTCAAAATGAACACCCTGTATACTGGTGGCATCCAACACACCACTGTATATACACGACATCATTGATGAAACAAAGAGTTCCTCGAGTGCGTAAAAACGTGCATATGAGTCTTAACAAATTGTGCAAATCGAGTTCATCGGAACGAAAAGTGCAAACAAATCACACTCCGTAAAATGCAGGGCGCCTCACACTGCAGACATCTAGCCAGAGCTTGCGTCTCGCGTAGGCGCACTGTGTATGTAAACCGCAATGAGAGCAAAAAGAAACATATAGCAGAGTGCAATACCAGCGAGCGGTGGACTTCGGGCCGGGCCGTCAAAACGAAACGATGGAAAAGATAGGCGCACGATCGAACCCGCAGGCAGTACGGCGGGTGCAAAGGGGGGGGGGGGGGGGGGGTTCGCTGCTTATCATCGCAACCACACGTCGCCTGCGAATTATACCCCAAAACAAAAGTAAACAAGCAAACCAAAAGGGAGGAAGGGAGAGTGAGGGAGGTGTAATGAAAGGTGGCTTACGCGACAGGCAGGCGGTCGGTCGTTTCTCTACGAGCGCCGTTTGCGAGTCTCTCTCAACTCCTCCACCGATCCCCCCTCTCCCCTCAACTTTTCGACGCTTTCCGAAAGCCAGACGGGCGCGCGCGCGCGCGGTTTCGAGAGAGGGAAAGAAGAGGGGCAGATGCACGCGCACGCGCGCGCGCGCGCGGCAAGTCTTTGTGGCTACCTACCCTTCCCCCCCCCCCCCCCTTTTTTTTTTATGTCTGATCGAGACGCCGTCGCCAAAACTCGAAAGCACGGCGCAAAGCCAAACGGTCGCGCCGCACCATCTGCCCCTCCAGAGACGCGAGGGTGGGGCGAAGGGGGGAGGCGAAAGACAGCGTGCGGGCGTTGTTGTCCGACCGTGAAGCCACGCGCCCGCTGTCGCCCCCCTTATCCCCCAGTTGTACCCCTCCTGCCCAACATCAGATACACACAGAGCCCGCTGAGAGACTCGCAACGAACCGTCGCCGCTGTGCGAAGAAGCACAGACAAGCGGTGATGCGCGGGGCTCTCCTTGCGCAGCTCGTCCGCATCGGTCGCGGCCCGCCGCCCTCTCCTGCTGCCACGCGCCGCTGTGCGCGCGTGCCAGGTGCTGCTGCTCCTCGATTGCTTTTTTGCCGCTGTCGCTGATATCCGTTTGTGCGTGCTGCTTACGCGTGTGTTTGTGGGAATGTATGTGCGCTGTCTCGGGGGGCCTAGCTCCTACTATACACACCGTCCTGCCCTTCTCTCAATCGCTCGCGTTCAGCGAACCCTTCGTAAATGCCCGCAGTTTGTCGCGTAAAAGAAAACAAGAATAACCTTATCCTCAGCGTTCTTGCGTTCCTTCAATTCGGACGACGTCGCACTACCGAAGAATATGTCGGCTGCTGGTCCCTCAGCAACCAGCCCCCTTTTTTAAACTTCGCTCTATAGTTCCGAACTGTATCGGGCTATTTCAACAACGCTGAGCCGCGGGTCGAAGATTTATACGCCGCGCTGCAACGTAAATTTCGAGCATACGCGACCGCGCGGGGATCGGCCGCGTCCTTATAAAAACACCACCGAATAATCTAAGGACGAAAAAAAAAAAAAAAGAGAAACGGATGAATGAACAAGAAAGTAGAAAAACTACGAGTAAACAAACAAAAAAAAAGTTCCAGTACAGAGGAGTGCAAATTCAGGTTAGGTCTCCCCAACGTGCGTGGAGTCAACAATAGAAGAACGAAAGACCGGGAGAGAAAGAAGGTGAGAAAGGGGCGGGGAACACGCTACAGCGCGAGCGTACGAGAGCCATGGAAGTAGAAGCAGAAAAGGAAAAGGAAAGTCGAACGCTCAATCCGCCAAGGAAGGGCCCGATGACTGGGCCTGATCAACGCAAACGGCTCAGAATGGAGAGCGCAGGCTCGGGTCACAGGAAGATAAAGAGGGGGGGGGGGGGGGGGAGGCGATGCCAGAACGAGGCTGGCAGGCCTTGAATGAACGACGCAGCGTAGGATCGGAGGAGGCGCGTATAGTGGCTAGTGTGCACGTCAAAGGATGAAGCGACGGGGAGAAGGCAAAGAACGGAGGAACAGAGAAAAACATGCCTGTGTCACAAGCACGTACGCACATCTCGAGGCACGAAGACGGGAGGAAGGGGGGTCGAAAGAGTTAAACCCATGAGCGTTGCGTTTATAGGGCGAGGAGGATGGGAGAGGGACGGGGGCCGAACAGCGCGAGTTCGGCGTTGACGTTCCGAGCGACGGACTAGACGAGAGCACCTCGGCGCCCCTTCCCCGTACTCCTCCCCTCTCTCTCTCTGGCCCCACGAACACCCCCCACCGTTGCCGCCCCATCTCTGATCCCCGCCGCTGCAACCGCCAGAAAACCAGCAGGCAGGCGGGCGGCCGGTAAGGCCGTTGCGATATAGGTGTGCTTTCTCTCGAGTGCGCGATTGTTGCTACAACCAGACAGCAGCAGCAAGGAGCACAGTGACGCTATAAGGACTACATCCCAACCCTCTTCGCCGTGCCTACCAACGACCGAAGTTGCGCGCCACGGGGTTCGAGCATCGGGAACTCATCGATCGTTGCGAAACGAGGCGGCGCGCCCCACGCGCTGAGTCACGCGCGGCACCGGGGGACGCCAGCGGCGACAAGGGACCACCAGCACGAGGAGTACCACCGCTAGGCACAAGAAAAGGCTGACCGACCGAGAGGACTATACGCCGACGGGAGTTAGGTGAGTACGCACACGCTTGCTTGCAGTGCTCGTCGATGTATACGCGCTCTGCCTGCTCGGTGTGTCCCGAACCAGGCGATGCACCAAGGAAGTCGCGCGCTTTCACGAGTCCGTAGCGGATTCGTGCAGTGTCACATTGGAAAGGGAATGCCCAAATTTTGCAGCTATAGGGCCACAGCGGCTCAACATCAGTGACACACGTAAACAATGCCTTGGTAGTGCTGTGGCACGCGCATCCTCATTCCGCGCCCTTTTAAATGCGCGCGCCGCGCAACTTTGTTCAACGGAGCGTGTGGAGCGAGGAGTGAGGGTACTGGTTTAGCAAGTAACCAAAAACGTTATTTCAGGGGCTTCACGAGGCCATCACACACCGATCGTAACTACTCTGAATTCACGTATACGTGAATGCAGAATACACTATACGTGTGTGCGCTTTCTGAACGCGTCCACATGATGTGCCTGTCACTGGGCAAGATCATTCACACCGACAGAGGAGCACGCATGCAGGATAGCCTTATGGGGTAAAGTCCATGGGGTTATACTTCGGGTCTAAAATATAACGATACTTTGAGCGGCAGCAACCGATTCATCTATGTGCTGCGGTAACTCGGTGTCGTCCCTAATTAGAGTGTGCAAAGTCGTCGATGCGAGCCATGCAACCAGCTCGCGGTGACCGAAGGAAAACGGCTCCGGGCCCTCAAAAGACTCAAACCGACGGGGCAACTCACCACCCTTAAGCTTGCATTCCGCGTTGTAGCCCGCTGTTCTCCGGCCACACACACACACACACACACACACACACCACACACACACACACAACACACACACACACACACACACACACACACACACACACACACACACACACACACACACACACACACACACACACACACATATATATATATATATATATATATATATATATATATATATATATATATACATACACGCTCAGTTTCTTCAAACGACAAGAAAATGCGCGAACTCTTGCGCCACATCCCACCACGTGGATATAAAAGCGCGGGGGGATTGCGTCAATACGGTGTATTAGCTATAGGGCACCGCGGCTATAGGGGCACCGCTTGGCGCGTGGTAGCATCCTTAGCCTTTGAGAGACCGCCACCCTGTGGACCATTAGCTTAGCTTGGTAGCTTAGCTTTTTCTGGTGCATACGCTCAACATGGTGAGATTTTAAAGTAGCAAATTTCAATAATTTTTGCTCAGCCACAGATGGCCCAAGTATACGATCGAGAAAATATAGCTTGAGACCCGTGACGTCACGCTGACGTACCGGTGCTAGTGTGTCGAAGATAACAGAGTTCCGAAGGAACACTTATTTGTATCAGTGTAAAGTGATACAGTGCATGTTTCTCTTTGCAATCAAGCTGTGAGAATCGGCGCACGGAACTTCGTCACACACACATTCCCAAGAGGGAATGTGTGTGTGACGAAGTTCCGTGCGCCGAAGTTTCTTTTTCTTGCGCTCTTGTGCTACAGCAACACATACGACATGGGCAAACAGGCCAGCCGGAACAATAAGGTCGCAGTGCAGTCGGTGGCGCGCGAAGGGTCTTGGCGCTGACCGAGCGAGGCGACGCGGTCGACAGATGCATGCAGATGCGAACGAAGGAAGTCACTGGCAGACACCAGCCAAAAATATATGCCGCAGTGATCGATTCAAAGTCAACTCATGCGTGCATAATGTACACGATGCTTCGTGTATAAACGCGTTAAGTATTTTTACCAGCGCACACTCGGTAAGAACGCACGCTCGAAGAGGCCCGCCACCGATATTGTATAGATGCCGAGTGAGGAAACTATGGTTTGCGTAAGGTTATAGCACTCCCAGTGATTTCGGGAAAGTTAAAAAACGAAATATGATGAACCAGTCGGCTGCACAGGCCGAAATTGTATATAGAACTGTGCACACCATACATGTGGGCCTCAACTGCAGCTCGACACAGAGCATTACGCTTAACAAAGGGTCACGCCCACGCAAATATGTACGCCGGCAAAGTTGAAAGCAAGTAAAGTAATTGCTAACAAATAAAAAAAAAAAAAAAAAAAAAAACTTCCGGACACATCCATGAACTTCGCTCACGTCTGGACTGCGCTGCTATAGGTCTTGTATTTAGGTCTTTACTATACGCAACGATGCTCGACACACACACACACACACGCACGCACACGCACACCACACACACACACACGCACGCACGCACGCACGCACGCACGCACACACAACACACACACACACACACACACACACACACACACACACACACACACACACACACACACACACACACACACACACACACACACACACACACACACACACACACACACACACACACACACACACACACACAAGCAGTTACAGTGCGGGGGAACAACATTATTAAAATATTTATTGCAGTCAAAATAGACAATGCCCGTCGTGTTGCTATGCGCGATTCGTCTTTTCAACGGCATCAAAGAATGCATGCGCGTTTACTGTGCGCATACGCTTTTGGGAAGAGAGGGAAAGCGATTGCGCAATCCCGCATCCACCTTTGACATGTATGCGCTATCGCCTCCTGGTATGACGCCAATGCTCATAGCGCTCAGTACTAGTGTGAGGAGTTGGTCTGTAGCATGGCGTAGGCACCTCGATGCGGCACGACGACGGCTGCTCGCGGCGAAATCGTAGCTGGCCAATCGTCCAATCGCGGTCGCGCATGACAGAGGAAAGAGATTCCTCTGAACGATAGCGATCATCACATCCGGTCTCCTTGTTGCCCGGACAGACCGCGCCGCGCACGTTCAACCGACACGGGCAGAGAAGGCACGTGACCGCCAATCGCGAGGATTTTTCACCTGGCGCTCGCATTAGATGGCGGGCCGGAAAAGAATGCGCCACACCATCTCGCAACCAGTTCCGCTGAACAGACAGGTGGTCACGCGCTTGGCCAGCGCTGGTTCAGCGCACGCTCGGCAAGCCGCGTTTCCGTGGGCGCACGGGACCATAGAAATGTGCGAGAACGTCCTCGCAACTCTCGAATGTATATACACACACACATACGGGACAGGGCACGTCCTTCAGGACCCGGCAGTGGCGCACCGACGGGGGGAGGGGGGGGATTCGGGGGTTGTAACCCCCCCCTGAGGCCGACTTAACCCCCCCCCCCCCCTTTTGTTTAACCCCTTTTCTTTCCTTACGCATTTGAGTACTGCAACTAAGATGTAAGACGCGCAATCGTCTAAACACTCGCAAAAAGCGCATTTTTTTTGACAATTTCCCGTGAAGAAATCGAAATTAGTGTTGTTTAGATGGTATTGGCAAACTGTCCCCCCCCCCCCCCCCCCCCCCCGCTGGCAGAGATCCTGGGTGCGCTACTGGGACCCGGTGAACATGCAATATGTAAAGTGTTCAATATCTCCGCTGGCAAAAAAAAAAAAAAAAAAAAAAATCGACACGAGTACCAACCAGTCTGTCCTTTTCTTGTTGCTCAATTTGTACTGATATGTAGACACACCGCTGGCGTACAGGCGAGGAAAAAAAAAATAAATAAATAGCGCTGTCGGTGAAGTCGTCAAGCCCGCGGCCGCCATATAATGTGAAGAGTTAGAAACGTCGGTTTGAAACCGCGGCGGATAACAAAACTTCCTCCTGACAGAGGCCACTCGCCGTCTCACTTAAAGCTCTTCACATAAACGAAGCCCACACGGTTTAGCGCAGCAAAGCGAGAGAGAGAGAGAGCGAGAAAGTGCTCATGTTCGCCATTTGTTGTTCGATTGTTTGACGCGGAAGCAAATTTTACACTTTCTTTCTTTTCATTCATTTTTAAATTTTCACTGACCTCAAAAGCGGACCCCACGGAAAGACCTCGTTTTCGCTTCCCGTCACGAGACCGAAAATTTGCGGCTTCCTGCAGAGCCAAAACACAGCTAGAGTGTGCTGCTGCATTCCAGCTGGGCGGGCTCCACCCGTTCTTTTCTCTCTGCATGCACGCAGTTTATCAAAGAGGGGGGTTCCGACGGCGTAAAGACAATGCCGGCCTCTCTCGCTGGCCAACCGATTCGCTCCGCTGACTCTCATCCGATGCGGACGCGGAATGCGGTGGCACGCGCTCAACTCGTCACGGCTTCCACCGATGCATGCTATACCGCGCGGCTCGCCACGCACTTCAATGCGGAAGTCCTGGTCCACAGTTCCCCATAGACCGGGATAACCGTAACGATTCTATTTCAACGCTATCGTCAGTATAGTCTGGGCGGCGCTCCGCCTATATATATATATATATATATATATATATATATATATATATATATATATATATATATATATACACCACGATCGAGCGGTTGTGTATGTGGTCGATGCGGAAGGCATAGAGTCCACAAGATGAAAGCCTTGCATTTGATCGGCCCATCTACTATCTCGATGCGCGCTGCACTGCTAAGCGGCTGGTGAATAGTATCGTTATTTCACCAGCATTGGCTATTTTCACGCACTGCCTTTCTTCTTTTTATTGCGATAGCAATTATATGGACACTCTAAAGCAGATTTCTGCCGTCGGCGTCGCCGTGAGGTTCCGTATGACGTCAACGGGGATGAAATCGTCGCCGCGCTCCGGACGCTGTATGTGCGAGTGAAAGGGAGCGAGGGACGCGCGCTTTCACGGGGAGCGAACGCACGTCGGAGAGCAAACGCGCGTTCTGCGCCGTGCTCCCTGAAGGGCTGCAGAATTAAGCGTCTCTTTCCTCCTTTCCATATATAGAGAGCAAACGCAACGTTTTTCGTCGCGCGAAAGGTTGTGGGGGGACGGGAGGGAGGGAGGGGAGGCGACGTTTAGCTGCGGCACCAAATGCGTATTTATATAAAAACGCCGTGCGCGTTCGGTGCGAACGCGGGCAAAACGCCGACGGCGTCGACAACAGTTCTGCGCGTTGCTGGTGCTGCTGCATGTCCAAGTTTATACAGCTGATAAAACTAATATCCTTACTCCGTATAGCTCTCTATTAATTTGCTATCGCAATTGGTGCTTCGCCTTTCGGGTGAAACTGCGACAATTTTTTTTTTTTTTGTGAAGTGGAATGGTAACATCAAACGCACACTGTTTAACTTCACAGGTTCATGCAGTTGGCACTTTATATAGCTGTGGCACCAGAAATCGTGTGTAACATTGTAGCACGAAGTGCTTGTGTTGACTTAGCTTGTTTAGGCTTAGCTCGGGCGCTGATACGCAGAAATGGGAACCAAGTGTTATATGCATATACTGGGACACTCATGACGGCACGGCTTGTGACACTGCCCCCCCCCCCCCCCCCCCCCCAAACTTTCAGTCTCGGTCTCGCCGATGGACGCCTCGGAGTGCCCTGCGGGCCGCCTGCACGGCTACGCGGCCATGCTGAACCAGTCGGACGTGTTCGTCGTGTTGTCGGCGGCGGCCGCCGTGCTCGCCTTCGGCATCAACCTGACGCAGGCGCTAGTCATCCTCTGCCTGGTGTGGCGCTCCTGGAAGTGCGCCTACCACCTGGCGCTCTCGCTGTGCGGCCTGCTGTCGGCCGCCGCGCTACTCTGGCACGTGGTCGCGCTCCGGATGCCCGACGACCACGGCGGGTGGCGGGCCGGCTGCGGCGCCATCCCGTCGGCGCTGTCCGTCGCCCTGCTCATCGGCTACGTGGCGCACGTCACGGCGCCCGTGGTGCACCGCTGCGTCGCCGACACCTGGCCCAGGGCGTTCACGGGCCACGCGCGCAACCGGGGCCTCTGCGTGCTGCTCAGCGGGTTCGCCTGGTGCGAGACGGTGCTGCTGGCCGTCACCGTGATCTCCGACTGGCCCTCCGGGAGCCAGCAGCAGGCGTCGCCCTCAACAGGGCGGCGCCGACGTCTGCACCCTGCCGCACCCGTGGTCGTCGGCCTTCTCCACGTTTGTATGCGCGCTCTACGCGCTTCACGTCGTCGTCGACCTGGCCGTTCTCGTCGACATGACGGCGGCCGCGATGCGCAAGTCTCGCGCCGTCGCAGCGCCGCAACCGTTGCCCACCATCGCCGCAGCGGCGGATTCGGCGTGTCGCCGGGCCGCGGCCGACGACGACGACGACTTCTTCGGCGAGGGCGGCTGCTCGTCCCTGAACCGCGTCGACCTGGGGCCCCTGTGGAGCCGGTTCGTGCTGCTGCTCGTGGGCACGCTGCCCATGATCGGCATCATGTTCTACCACATGATCTCGCTCCCGCCGTCGTCCTCGAGCGGCGGCCGCGCCTGCCCGTCCTTTCGCGACGTGCTTCCGCTGTGGACGCTGCTCTGCACCGTAGTGCTGGGCGTCGCGCTGCCCGTGGGAAGCGTGTCCAGCGACCCCGTGGTGGCCGAAGGCTCGGTGCACATCATCCGCCTGTTGTGCTGCTTCTCAGGCGGAAGAGGAGGGTGGCACCCGCCAGGGGCGTATGAGCGCGTACGACGTCACATCCGGACGACGACCCATGAGACACCCTGGTCAATAACCGGGTGACGGGTGCGACGACTAGCCTGAAAGGCGCGACTGGAATGCAGAAACGAGTCGCAAGCCCTATGCTGTCGGCACAGCGGCAACATTCGGCAGTCTGTGTCACCCAACACACTAGGAGGCTCTATTGTGGTTAATGCTGAACTTCACGGTTGCAGTGATGCACGGAACACTATCCACAAGCCATCATCTTCAGTCCTCAGTGATTGGTGCAAGTAAACTTCAGGTGGCCTTTCCCCGACCATCAACCAGTGCGTGGACGCGCCACAGTATGAGCCGAGTGTGAGCCACAATGGAGTGCACGCGTTTGTTGTGTACATAGTGTTCTACCATGTCATACGTGAATGCAAGCTTCTTTCAGTAGTGCCTACTACAGCTAGCTCAGAAATGCCAAAGGTTTGGACAAGCAAACCCCTCGCACACCTTTCATGCGTTCCCAGGAAGTACCCAAAGATCCTTGTCAACAACACAAAATGCAGGTGGCGTTTTATTTGCTGGACTACTAGCTGTGTAAAGCAATGCAGCACATTTGTTTTGGATGTTACATGAAGTGTGCACAAACTGTAAAAAATGTTGGTGAGGTTTACATACATGAAAGAGCATTTACATAAGCTGCCCCAATGCCCTTATGCTCAATGTCCAAAATAAGCATTGTATGCTGAATTTAGTCAAGAAATGATGAGGTATGAATGTTAATATTTGTGTGACAAAATGGCATATTAATGTTAACTAAGCCAACTTTTTATTGTGTGCCTTGTTCCAGCATACCAGCAAGAGAGCTTGAATGAAATAACTCCAAAGCTCTTGGCATGGTACAAGTTTAAAGTGCATCTCGTCCCCAAGGTTGTTTTCACTCAGAGGATCATGTACGCATATATACACACCTATAAATATGGTGCAGTTATGAGAGGTGAATAACTATATTTTTGCATCTTGTATATAGATATGTCTACTTTATCAAGGACTGGACAGCTTCCAGTCAACAAGAGCAGGTGAAGTGGCACTATGACAAACATGCAGGCCAATTGAGCTAGTGGAAATTTATACCATATACACAATTTCATAATTGTGCTCAACAGTATTTTTGTGCCATTTTATAAAATTTTACTGGCAGCTCAAATGTTATGTGCATTTAGCAAAACATGAGGACTATTACTAGGCGAGTAGAATAGTTCCCATCATTTAAAATGTGTATACATTTCCTGACAATTTTCATCCAAAGTGTGTGTGTCCAGTCATATGTGAACAATCAAAGGGGCTACTTTGCTCACAGGTGCTAACAAATATTTACATTACTATTTCAATTGTTCATGTTGTGTGAAGTTTAGTTTTGATACTTTTGTAGTTGCTATATTGTGTTTTGTTGCCCTAGTCACGCTTAGCACATTTTTCAAAGCAAATACACAATGGATTCACCAATGAGCACCGCATGCACTGCACTATGAGACTAGCTACATAGCTTCTCATATCAAAAAAAAAAAAAAAAAAAAAAGGGTTGTCGCAGCAAAAGCCAACTAGGGATTGCACTAATAATGCATACTGCTCAACCATTCAATCACTTATGAACCAGTCTACATTTTTGCTCAATGAGGACTGATCAGGCAAGTGAAAAGCCATAGGTCAATGCCTTCCATATAAGAAGCTTTCGACACATAGTTCGCCATTATACATTTCTCATTAATCCTCAAAGTGAACACAGCAATCTCAAAAGCGTGCACACTTCTCATGCCAAACTATCTGGTACGGCCACTGAGATTTCATTGCATGCACTGTGTACAAACTGCGATACCAGTGAGATATTTTTAGCACCAAGTCCAATAGCAAATTTGGCAATCAATGCCTGCACAGCTGTTACGCGTCACAGAGAAGGTACATTACGCTGATTTCACCAAGTGTTAGCTGGCACAGAACAATGGAACTTGAAGAGGGCCAGTAGTAGGAGACAAGAGAAAAGCGCGCCACTGCTTATTACTACCTTCTTTCACCAAGAAGCGCAATGACACACCCTGCAAATCAGTCCTGTTTTTGCATATGCGTCACTTTTCTGCCAGCCTTTTGTCACTTTCATTGCATGCTTGTATAGTCACTGGCTTGTGATCACTCCTGCCTAGTCAAATGGATCTGTGAATATGTATTGACATTCGGAATAAAACACTCGCTTGAGCACCAAGGAATGCTAAGATGCTGTACTGGCCTCATTATGAACATCTAGTCCTGCACAGTTTCTCCAAATTAAAGTGCAAAATGTTCTTTGCTCTAGAATTGGCAGTGTCCACATTGCATCCCTTAGCAACAACTTGCTCGGAGTAATGAAACTGATGTTGAAGTTATGTGCCATGTGCCAATGAGCCATGGGATATGAATGATATTGCAGGTAAGCAGATCATCTACAACGTCTGGGTGATAGAATTCGTCATGAAAACTTCAAGAACATCATGACGCACAACAGGAGAAAAACGAAGAGGTGTTAACAGATCACTGGCCTTCAGTACTAACGGTATAGCTGAATAGCATGATTAGGATTTCAGTAGTACATCTACAAAATGTATTTAAATGATGGAGGTAATTACAAAAGAACACAACATGCGCTGGCACACAGCAGGATATTTACAGGCAGATTGCTCTGAAAGGCATGTGCAGCAGTGTTGGCTGCCAACAAGACCCCAAAAATAAAAAAAAACAAAAGATACAAAAGAAGAAAAAAAATCAGAAACCATCACTGATGATTGCCAATGTAAGGAAATAGCCCGGACGAGCCAATGAAAAAAATGAAGGAGAGAGAGAGAGCGAACAAATGTTTGCTTTGCTGAGTTCCTCCATCGACTGACGACTGACCTACCATGAAAGTGGAAGAGCCAAAGAAAGATAAGCACTTATGCAATGCAGGCAGTCTGAGACTACACCTAGATAAAAATACTCCAAGCTGGCCTATGCCAATACCTGTCCCTACACCGTTTACCCTTTTTCCAGCCTGGACTGCATTTCTAGATCTGGAACTTGCCACTGTCATAAGCAGCTTGGCATATTACAGCAGCCTAAATTTAAGTGAGAGGATACAGGGATATATTCATGAAATAGTGCCAGTGATGTGACATGGGAAAAATATAATGACGGCAGACAGATTTAGGTGTTAATTACAGTTTAACCTTGCAGAATCTCTCGCGACGGCTAAAAAATTCGTATTACCCGAAATTCAGATCACTCAAAAAAGTGACCAAAATCGTGGAATTAAGGGGGGACGCGGAAATGAAATGGGCCGACTTAGGTCAAAGTTTCATATTTCTTAATTTTTTTTCCTGCAATCCTAAGGCCTTCCTCTGTGGCATGGCAAAAATATTTGAAAGAAATATGCAGCAACATTTGCGAAATTTGCACTTTTTTATTGTGTTGTCTTCGACATCTGGAAGAAAACCGGGCTTCGAGGGGGAAGGGGGGGGGTTATCACACCGCTGAATGCACGAGCATGGCTTTCTGTTGATACAGTGCTGACATCTTGGTATCACCGTAAACAAGAGAGATCGGATATTCGGGTAGTTGTAACGCTGTATTTCTCCATGCAAAAATACAAAAAAAAAAAGTGAGCACGAAGTGGAAAAACAGCGTCGCAATTTGTTAAAACACTGATTTGTTACTGCAGTCACGTGGTGTGCAGGGAGCGCTCCTATTTGCTGGCGCGAATTTGAATCACTGGCGCTTGTTTCGCGCACGTTCTGGCAGCAGCGATGGCAGCAGCGAGCTGCAGACTTCGCGTGTTCCGAGCCGACATTTCAAGATCTGCCTGGTTATCTAAAGTTTCTTTTGTTACTGCGTGCTAGCTGCTGCATGATGGTGATACGGACATGATTTGTGCACGATAGGCGAATCTACTTCTCTTTGCGGTGGCCTTCGTATCGTGCGATATGATGGGTATAAAGGTAGCACCTGAAGACGACGGAAGGCTGTGAAATAGAGATAAGGCTTTCCATGGAAGTGAATGCCGCGAATCTTTCTGATGTGGCAAAACTGGGTCACGTGTGATTGCCGGCTCCTGATAAAGCTTGCAAGGGGAATTTCATTTTAAGGGGAACGGAGGGGAACTTCATAATACTGCACAAAGCGAAAGCTTTTCTTTTTTCTTGGGGAGGGGGGAGCACGCGCGTGGGTGGAGCCGAGAAGTGAGAGTGATAGACCTGCCAACCTTAAAATTTAAAAAGTACTAAAATTTTGCGAGAGACTACTAAAAGTTGTTTCATATACCAGCGTGGTGGCGTAGTGGCTTTGGTGTTGCACTGTTAAGCCTGACGGTGCTGCTGTACCTGACCTGTTCAATTACCTGTTGTAGGGTCGCTTCTTTATATTCGCACTAAAAAAAAAAAATAAAGGAAAAATTGCAAAAAAAAAAAAAGGAAAGAACGAAAGAAAATGCTCATGATGTTTATTCATGAAACATCCATGTAATGGCAGCTGAAATTTACCTGCCATTTCAGTGGTGGCACTGCTGCAAATAAAGGTAAGGCTTTGAAAAATTGCACGACTATACATTTGCATTCTGTTGAGATCAGTTCAGCCATAAATAGGATGCAAATTAAAAATTGCTAAATTATTGCCGTCAGTACAATAGTAAACAAGCTCTAGAAATCAAGCATTCCTGGCAACAGAAGTGCAACCAGCGCTACCGGGGCCTTCTCGCCGGCGGATCGCATGGCGCTTTTAGTGTTCGTATCATCCACTAAGGCGCTAAAAGCGGTGGTGGAAAAGTGGTGGAGAATGGCTTTTTTTTGGTATTGTAGAAGGGTAATTTATTAATACAGGTGAAATCACTTATCTCTTTAGTGTTCCTTTATTGTGCAACTGCGCACTTATTGTAATCACATGGGATGGGCACGTTGGCTTGCCGGCTGCATTCCAACCAAGCCAAGCTTGCTGGCTAAACCATGCATGCCCGTCATGAATGAGCCATTTGAATTTGCTCTTGCAGAGTGCTGCACACAGACCAATTTTTCGGGCATGGAGGGTGCTGCACACGGACCCTAACTTTGTTACTAAAGCCGTCAGTCTGGCCTTTGCGTGTGATCTCATACTCGATCGCTGATGATGCCTACAGATACGAACATATTGATGGTGAGCTCTTTGCTAGGGTTTGTCACCAGTCACTCCGCTGGCCATAGACGATTTTTCGTCACATTCAAACACGGAGGTGGTTAGACCTATGCCACTAGGTCTAATCACTGCCGCTTTGCCGGGAGTTGGCAACCAAAGTTGCAGTTTGGTGCCGAGTTGACGTGGCAGCAACTTTGTTTTCGGCGGCCATGTTTGCAACGTCACGTGCATGGATCGTGCCCAAAAAACTGAGCACCACACTATGCGGGGTCCAAAACTTCGGTTGCTGTTAACTTGAATGCAAAGGTAGATGGCATTGCCACCACAAAGTTCGCATAAATGCGGAGGTTCAACATACGAGGTGTATAAAAAGTCGGTTGGTGACGGTATTGATGTTGCGAAATTCCGATAATTGGAAATCTCTTAATTCAAATTTACGGATAATTCGAACTGCTCTCGTGGTCCTGGCATTTGAACAGAAGTATACTCCCGCGTACAATCAACCTCTCTGTATGGCTTTCATAGATTATGAAAAGGCATTTGATTCAGTAGAGATACCAGCAGTCATAGAGGCATTGCGTAATCAAGGGGTACAAGAGGCATACGTGATTATGTTAGCAAACATCTACAAGGATTCCACAGCTGCATTGGTTCACCACAAGAAAAGTAGAAAGATACCTATCAAGAAAGGGGTGAGGCAAGGAGACACAATCTCACCAATGCTATTCACTACATGCTTAGAAGAAGTATTCAAGCTCTTAGACTGGGAAGGCTTAGGAGTGAGGATCAACGGCGAATATCTCAGCAACCTTCGGTTTGCAGATGACATTGTCCTATTCAGCAACAATGGAGATGAATTACAACAAATTACTGAGGACCTTAATCGAGAAAGTGTAAGAATTGGGTTGAAGATGAATATGCAGAAGACAAAGATAATGTTCAATAGCCTGGCAAGGGAACAAGAATTCAGGATCGCCAGTCAGCCTCTAGAGTCTGTAAAGGAGTACGTTTATCTAGGTCAATTACTCACAGGGGACCCTGATCATAAGAAAGGAATTTACAGAAGAATAAAATTGGGTTGGAGTGCATACGGCAGGCATTGCCAAATCCTGACTGGGAGCTTACCAATGTCGTTGAAAAGAAAAGTGTACAATCATTGCATTCTACCGGTGCTAACATATGGGGCAGAAACTTGGAGGTTAACAAAGAAGCTCAACAACAAGTTAAGGACCGCACAAAGAGCGATGGAACGAAAAATCTTAGGAGTAATGTTAAGAGACAGGAAGAGAGCGGTGTGGATCAGAGAACAAACGGGGATAGCCGATATTCTAGTTGACATTAAGCGGAAGAAATGGAGCTGGGCAGGCCATGTAATGCATAGGATGGATAACTGGTGGACCATTAGGGTTACAGAATGGATACCAAGAGAAGGGAAGCGCAGTCGAGGATGGCAGAAAACCAGGTGGGATGATGAAGTTAGGAAATTTGCAGGCGAAAGTTGGAATACGCTAGCGCAAGACAGGGGTAATTGGAGATCGCAGGGAGAGGCCTTCGTCCTGCAGTGGACTTAAATATAGGCTGATGATGATGATGATGATGATGATAATACTCCCGCGTATTCGAAATCCAAGATCCGCACAACGCTTATTTTGAACATTCCCTCCCCCCCCCCCCCCCCCGCCACACACACACACCCCCCATGGACAGCTTTGCGGACAAACCTGAGGCAAAGGCTAAGGTTCGATGCGTCACCATCTACCGTAATGTCGCGTGCCATAAAAATAACAAGCAAGGACGCACAAGGCGCCGAGTTTGAACCGGAGCAAGCAGAGTGGCCCGCGACCTTCTTTACCGTCCGGTTTAGAAGGAGCTGCAAGGAGCCCCCAGTGCATGCTTGATCACATTATCGCGCGCGCAGTCACCTTCTGCTGCTCCTCCTAGGTTTGATAGTGCACTACATATGTACAAAGGGCATATAAGCACTGAGATAATATTATTTAATGCACAGGATGGGTATGGTTGATGGAGGACGGGGCTAACTGAAGATCTCCAGAGAGGCCTTTGTCCTGCATTCCAGTTAAAGAAGGCTGATGATGATGACAATGATACTTTGTGTCTACCTACTGGTCTGTTATAACATTTCGGGAATGAAAGCTTCTTGATGCCAATGCTAGAAGCGACCGTCGGCACCATGCCGGTGAGTTCATCGACCCAACATAGCTTCCTTTTTAGAGCCAAGGAGTACGAACAGGCAGTTGTATACTGGCAATGTTAGCGTGAGCCTCACCCAAGTATGCTCAGGAATAGACGGAGGTACATGACTCACATTGAGGGCAGTGTAGAAGTCCTTGTCTATCCGCTCCTTCAGAAGACCAAAAAGCACCTCTGTTGAGCTTTGCAGATGGCCCTTGATGATATGAGAGAGCTGCAGTACCTCAGGGCTGTCTCCAGCAGCAGCAGGGCTGATTGGGCGGACGGAGCTGTCAGTGCCTTGTGCTTGTCCCATGTCATTGAGCAGGGCTTGGTACTGTTCCCTGAGAGCAGCCTTCTGCTCATGTTCCAGCTGAGCTTCTAGAGCTTCCCTTTGCACCTGGCTGCAGGCTTTCAGTGCTTCCCACAACCGTTGCTTCTCACTGGTGAGATGCTCCTGTGCAACAGAGCAAACAAAATGCAACTGGCAGCGTTTGTAGCGAATGCCGCACCTATTTGTGTAAGGCTCACTTTTATGAAGGAGCCACAACCCTCATTTCGGAGCTCAGAAATGTTGAAGAAAATAAAAATGAACAAAATAAAAAAGGAAGGCTTCACCTGAGAGCATTCTCATCAATGTACAAAGTGAATCAGGCTGACAGTAAAATGGATGAAGAATACTGAATAGAAGTTTTTGAAGTGGGTCATATGTAACTACATTTTCTGTCAAGGTGCAGTAAGGGTCAACAGGGTAACGCTTCATTGACTATCTGTTGCAAAAGTTGCCAGGCCAATGTGTTCATGACCATATCGGACAAAGTTGTGTGGTGGTGCTGCGCGCATCTATGCTAGTGCACCTGCTTGTGAAATGTTCCATGGAAGCTAGGACCTCTCTAGATATTGAGATATCATGCCAGTGGCAACAACAACAGTGATGTCACAGTGCTTCATGCAGTGAGTACTGTCGAATATGCCTGAGAGCGCTTGGGCCTGGGAACTTTTGCGACACCTGGTCTTAACTGGTTATGAAATTATGTTGTCACAGACTTCAATAACAGAATCATAACTTTGCTTGCATTTTATTCCAATGTGACAAAGCCCCAGAACATGAGAAATCACATCGCTTCCTCTGCTCTCACAGTGGCAGCTGGTACTACCCACTGGGTGAGACGAACTGGAAGGCAAATGATGCATTTCCAGGGTTTGCGAAGAAACAGAAAACAATCTGAGAGTAAAAGAGAACAGGGTCGGAAGGATGCTGGTCTTCAACTGTCCTGGGACGTTCCTCCCTGTCCTGTTATCTTTTACTCTCAGATTTTTCAGACCAGCGTCCTCCCTGTCCTGTTTGGAGCACAAAATCTGCAAGGAGACTCCCAACGTCACTAATAAAGTGCCCTACCCAGAAGTGATGTTAGCAGATAAGTAGAATCTCGTTAATTCGAACTACAAGGGGACCAGGACATTTATTTGCATAAAATGGAGTTCGAATTAGGGGGACCCCTTTAAATATAGCGCCCGATTAATTGTGCGGTAGGCTCGTTCACACCGATGACTTGAAGAGGTCGCGCGACCAATTGCGACTCAAAGTGACCGATGTTCAGATCAGCAAGTGCGATCAGCCAGTCACCACAACGTAATGTGACTCGATATGCCGTTCAAGTCTGCTTGCAGTGCTATCACCACATAAAGTAAGCGTCAGTGTATTCAGACTTCCTGTTCCTGTGCATCTGATTAGTTCAGAAGTTTTGAGACTACGGTCGCACAACTGAAAATCAAGCAGCGAGCAACTGGCCCAAAATGGTCACTTTTCTCGAAAAGCGACAATTTGTGATTATTTGCGACTGGTCGACAACAGTTTGGCTCAGGTTTGGCTCAGGTTTGCCTGAAAAGTGGTCCATGAGAATGGGGAATTTTGTTCAAAATAACATAACTGTTGCACATTTATGGAGTTCGAGTTCGCAGGAGTTTCTTTCTATTCAAATACATAGGACATTGCCGGGACCGACACAGGAATTCAAGTGATCACCCCATTCGAATTAAGAGATTTTGAATTACTGAGGTTTGACTGCACTTTGCCACCGTGACCATCACATTAAACTTCTGAATTCCTTGTTAAGTAGTGAAGGTGCAACAAAATTTCACTTTTTTCTCGAGTTCACTGCTCCGAAAATGTTCGCGGACTGCTAAAGACCACTGGAATGTGAAATAAAAACAGACAGAAAATGAAACAAACACAAGCGTTGCCCTGCCTTTGTCTGCTTTCAACTTTGCCTGGTTTTTCGTGCTAGTTTTCTTTCATCTTCGAGGTGGTGCCAGCAATGCAGGTAGCTGGTATCAGTAATGCTGCACAAGTGGTGCAGTCTATTAAGTTTTCTACTAAAATTACTAGAGGGAACTTTGGCACTGCAACCATTTCAGCTACCATAGGAATGATGGTTAGTAGATGGATCTGTCTGACGATTGTGCTCGTGGCTTTATTTACTACGCTTTATCTGCCTTCACTGGCCTAAATTCTGAAGCAACATGATTTTTTTTCTAAATACAGAAGGCAACAACTCTGCAAACCTGCATAACTGCTGCAAATTGTTGCATTTAAAATGCAATATTTTTTTGGAAATGCTCAGTTTTCAAAATCACAAAGCCGTTTGAAGCCAGAAGGACGAAGTTTAGGCAAATCCATGTACTATCCATCATTCCCATGCTGACAGAACCATAGTGCTTGCAGCACCCATGACAATAGTGCCAGAGTTCCCTCTAGTAATTTTTGTAGGACGCTCCGTGGTGCAGTCACAAATGATCAGGGGCTACACTGCTCACCTGTGCAGAGGACAGGGCACGTTCATTCTCCACCTGGTGTATTCGCAGCGTCAGAGCCACCAGGGCCTGCAGCTTGAGTTGCAGGTCGGGGTCCAAGCGGGGAAGAAGCTGCTCATACTCTGCCTGCTGCCGCTGGCGCAACTCTGCAAGCACTGCGTCCGCTTCCTCGGCAGCCGATGACTGTGCTGTCTCGGTTGCGAGCAGCTTAGCTCGCAGCTGCTCCACCTGCAGAAACGGAACACGCAGCACACGCCTGTGATTACAGAACCACTTCGAAATGCGCATGTCTTCGTAGCAGTGCCACTAATCAGTGGTGTTTAGATACTTACAAAAGTTACAACAAAAGGACCTTGGGACGTGGTTTGTTTAATCCATCGCACCTCTGTACTCTTGGTCATATGCAAATACACCAAGTATCTTCGGAGCAGTGTAGATGCCTATTGGATACCAACTATAAGTTCTGCAGTCAGCTGCCATCCCATGCGCAGTGATCATCTCCTGTGATTCATTTCATTTACAGAAGTGGTCCAGCCAGTTTAGGATGTGGGGAGATTTTTGGAGCAGGAGAAACTCAGTTCTGGAACAGTTTAAGAACAGCTACGCCAGCTTTCTGGAGCGGTTTTGCAGCAGAAAACATTTGGCATTTTCAGATCACTTGGAGCAGAACAGCACTAATGAGTGGCCATTTGGTGCAGCTCGATATTACCATGCAATTATTAAATGATGCTCTACAGTAAAGGAACGCACAAGGCCAACAGTCCGCAGCAGCCAATTAAGCACATCTTCCTACGAAGGAAATATACCCATTTGATCCTCGGAACTGACCTGAGGCGAGAGAAGCCTGGCGGAGCGCGCGCCGACCCCCTTTCCTTCTCTTTCCCTCCCCACAACACACCAAACAACTCTGATCGGTCGCACATCAAGTGATTTGGCACTGGCGCAGCTTTTCCCGCACCTACTCTTTCTTCCTTTATTTCTTTCTTTCTTTCTTTCCTTCCTTCCTTCTTTCTTTATTTATGTCTTTTCCCTGGCTCATACTGGCATATCCAATGCGGGTATGCGCCACATGTGAATTTTAGTGTGACTACGCCGCCATCGACGTATGAGCGGCCCGCTACGTGCTTCCGAAGGACCTTAATAAAGATTTACCATACCATACCATACGCTGCCACCGAAATCTGTAATGCAATACAAGCTTCGCTTGAAAAATTGGCCGTGTATCTGCATGCTTCACTGCAAATGATGCACTGCACCCCTTCAGCGCCGGCCCAACAGCCTGGAACTTGATCAGCTAGATCAGCGGAGAGGGCCTGAGCAGCAACGAGGCCACGTAGAACGAAAAATAGCGTGGTCAGCTCTACAAGCTGCTTGTGAACAACAGGTGAACGCGGCTTGCTTTTATCACTCCCAGAGATACTCTCGCCCACGAGAGGGAGAGAACAGTAGCTGCAG
Organism: Dermacentor silvarum; assembly: GCF_013339745.2. Lineage (NCBI taxonomy): Eukaryota > Metazoa > Arthropoda > Arachnida > Ixodida > Ixodidae > Dermacentor > Dermacentor silvarum. The sequence goes on from NC_051155.1 coordinate 148,169,497, forward strand.
CATTTGTGGCCGGATGCGGCTGGTGCACGGTCATCATGTCTGAGCTTCTCAGTGCTTAGCTGCCACGCTGGTACGATGCTTGCGCTCACACATACGGTGCTTGTTAGGGGGAAAAAAGAAGAGTTCAAACTGGAGCACAAACACACACACAGATGCCTATGTGCATGGACATGCTCATACATGTTTGCCTCTAAAGATTTGAGGCTCTCTGTGTGTCGAAAGTGCCTTCATTTATATTTAAAGCACTTTGCATCGGCTTTGGCCGGGTGACACGAATGTTTGCAGTAAGGGGAATATGCTGGGCTAGTTGGTTTTTGCTGAAATGCACGTTAACTAGCTCAAAAATGTCAGACACAGGTTAAAGACATAAAAGACAAACTCTAGACTTTCAACTAGCGTTGAAAAATGTATGTGTTTGTCCTTTATGTCTTTAACTAGTGTCTAAAATAAGCTTTTTAGCAAATGCTCATTTCAATGAACATTTGTCCTGGAGGCAAGCGGTAACAGGGCATAATTTACTAGGCGCCACACATATAGGCTGTAAGCACACATTTTTTAATATTCCTCTCAACGTCAGCAACACCTTTCAAAAAGAAGTGCTGCACAGCAGTTATATTGGAAACAAGAAAACACATAAAGGAACATTCAAGATAGCCTTACTTGTTCTGCATGCCTCTGCTTCAGGGCTGCAATGTCTGCCTGATGAGTTTCTCGGAGGCGGAGCAGCTGGAGCGATGACTCGCGTACAAGGCATTCTTGAAAAGAAAGCAGCTCTCTCCGGCAAGAGTCCTTGAGGGCTGCCAACACGGCTGAGAGACGCTCCCCGTATTCCACGTGCAGCTCTTCTCGTTGCCGACACAGTTCTAGCCGCTGAGAGGCACGGCTACAAAGCTCCTGGTTCGACAGCAGAAGCTGAGAAAAGAAAAGAAGTGAATGCTGGTACGCAGTTTTAAAAGTGTTGATCAAGTGAGCAATGTTGACGTTTAAAAGCTATGATTCGAGTATGAAAGGTGGCACTTTAAAGGGTCCTCTAGATATCTCAGTTACAACTCGCTGCAACTCTGTGGGCTGGAATTTTTATTCACCGGTAGTTTTTGCGTTCCATCCTCATTGAGATGCACATAACATCATGTGAAGACAAGTGCGCTAGTCCTCCACTGACTTTCTTGACAGGCAATGATAAAGGTGCATAAATGCACAATGACAAGGTTAAACAGCATCAGGGATTGAATTCTATTCATGAGCAGAACAGATAAGATTTCGCTCGTGATAGCACTGGCTTTTTTTTTTCCTTCCAAGTTTTCCTACTGTTCGCGATTTTTTTAAAGTGTAGTCTTGTTTAGATTTTGTTTATGCATGTACTTCTACTTTCAGGTCCCTCTTCTTTTTCTGTTGTCTTTCAATGAGAATGTATTACAGAAAAACTAAGGAACAGGAGCCTATTTTGTACATAAGGTGGCATTACAGCAATGGCAGCACCACAAAAAAGTACTGCACAGCCCTACTAAGTGGCCAGACGGCCCTTTGCTAATTTGAGAGGCTCACTATTAGGTACAGCCTTATGATAGTAAGATGGTGAACAATTCTTATTGATATTGTAGGCTGGCACAAGATGCCATACATGGCCAATAAAAAAGGTCAGCAGAGTGATGCCTCCTTTTCATTGTGAAACTAGCAAAGCTAACAATTCTGCTTTTTAATACAGGCAACTGTTGTTCATTCAAGACCAAATTCTATTTATCATCAGTCAATACGACAGCTCCAATGGGTGTCAATACTTCTTTATTGAGTACGGAGAGAGTTAATTATCCAGTCCATGTCAATTACCATATTTTCCGGGATATAAGTCGCACCTTTGTATAAGTCGCACCCCCCTCAAAACTGCAGGAAAAGAAAAATACATAAGTCGCACCGGCCTACAAAGCACACCAACAAGAAATTCAAAAAAAAAAAAAAAAATGCGACTTGCACACCAGAAAATACGGTAGCCTAGAATGAAGACGATGGGCAGAAAAATTCTTCGTTGTGTGTGAAAATATACTGCCATGCACATCGGCATTTGGAAACTGCTTGCATAGTTCCTGCTTAGAGCTAAAATTTTGCACTCACACTTGAACAATTGAAAACAGTACAAAAGCACACAACAAATAACATGCCACTGCTTTGTAAACATTGTGAGCTGGCACCTTTACCCATAGCAACAGTAGAACTAGCTTTCTCAATGTGTCTGCTCTGTAGTATTTCCTCCTGTCCTGCACCTGTCTGTTGAGCAGCTGGATTTTTACAGTTATAAAGCCTAATACCCTATAACATGCTAACTTCAGCCGCCTATGACACAAGGGAATGAGAGTTCCAGCATTGTGGGGAGAACAGTTATCCAGTACACACCATAACAAACACTGCAAAAGAACGGCCATTCCCAGTCTCTACTCTGGTTGCTAGACACTCAGAACCTTTTTTATGTGATAGAAGCATAGATTCAATGAGAACCCTTGCAGAGCCTACCTCTTTTTCTTCCAGCTCCAGCTGCATGCGCTGAATGGCAAGTGGCTTCACTTCATCGATCACGCTTCCCTCTCCGCTGCTCCCTTTCCTGGATCCAGTGTCCGATGCCTCAATGTTTGCTTCCTCGTGGTGCCTACATTCCTCCGCTAAAGCACTATGTTCCCTGCTCACATGTTTTACACAGTCCACAGACACATCACCTGATGCCTTCAGGTTTTCTCTTAACTGATGCAGCTCTGCCTCCAACCGTTTGGCCTTGGCCGCCGATTTGGCAAGTGCCTGCTCCAGCTGACGGCACCTATCCAAAGAAGACCGCAGTCGCTCGCCACCGCTCAGCAGCCGGTTGGTCAAGTCCTTGACAATCTTCTGGAAGGACTCGTCCCTTGAGCCGAGGCACTGGACGTGTCGCTTGAGTGCTGATGCAAAGTTCTTCTCCTGTTCCAAGCGGCTACTCAAAAGCACCACTTGGCACTTGAGGCTCTGGTTTTCCAGGAAGATGTGCTTGTCGCGGCTGCACAGATCAGTGTTGGCTGTCGCCCTCAGCATCTCTTCTGTCTGAGCAACAAGCTGCTCTAGGCTACCGTGCTCCCGTTCCAACTCTGCCTTCAGTTTCTCTATCAACTCCTCTGCACCACATAACCTCTCTCGGACAACTTCCAAATCGCTCTCCACCCGCTGCCTCTCTGCTGTGAGACGAATGTTCTCTGCAACTAGTGCATCGTACGCACCCTTCTCATTTTCACCTTCATCAAGCTCTATTGATGCACTCAAAGAGTCAAGTGATAACCTCTTGTCAACGGCCTGCGCAAGGGCAGTGCCATTGCTCTCCAGAGCAGATTTGGCCATCTCCATGTCGTCTGTCTGCACAGCTGAGCTATGTCGGACTCGCTCAGGCAACATGAGTGCCGAAGGAATGGGTGACACGCAGGGTGACTGATCGCCAGACAGCAGACGTGTGCGCTGCTGCTCTAACGCCTTCTTCTCTTGCTCGAGGCGGATGCACTCCGTCTGCAGTTCGTAAACCTCCAGCAAGCTCTCGTCCTCCACTTCTTCTTTAGCACGCTGATACTCACTTTCTTTGATGGAGTTCAATGCCAAATTTCGCTCCTTACACAGCGTTTTGAGTTTCTCTTCTGTTGCCACTGAGTCACGGCGAAGGTTGTCATTCTCAGCCCGCGCGTGGATCATTTCCCCTTCCAGAGCTTTCAGATCTTCTTCGAGTGCTGTCACCTTTGTGTGCAACGTGGCCACCTCTTCCAGAAGATCGGCTGGGTTTGGCATGGGGATGTTATAAGCTTCGCAAGCAGCTGCATACTCAAGGCCCTGCATGGCGAACAATTTAAGATCATTGTAAATGGTTTCAATGTCAGCGTGGCTGTCAATACTGAGGGAGCGGGCAGCCATCCAGTCAGAAAGGTGGCTGCAAACAACTTGTTTGCAGCTGAGGATATGATTCTCATCACATTCTGTGTGCTCTGGGGACGGAAGATGCTCGGGGGTGGTGTCGCCTTGTAAGTGCTGTCTGGGGAGTTCCGAGAGAGGCATGAGAGTCAGCGCAACAGCGTCCCCACGGCAGCCGACTACTGAAGGGCTGGCAGCTTTGCATTCTCCTGAGGCCAAGTAGTCGGGGTGGCTGCCATTGCTTGTAACAATCTGGGGAAAGAAAAGAAAAAGAAAAGGGGGGGGGGGGGGGGAAGCATGACACTCAATGAAAAACACGTGCAAGTGACAACATGAAACCAATATACCCTAATATACAAAAGGTTTGTAGCAGATTCTGTGGAAAAGAAGTCAATAGTTTTCGAGAACTTTCAACACCCTTTCAAGTGGGCTGTTACTGGTATTTTTAAAATTCAAAGCTTTATATTTCAGTGTTCTAACTTAAATAACATTCCAATGACCCACAAACAAAGTGTTATGCCCCAGTCACCCTGGAGTTTTTCGAAAAACGCACTCGATGCGCCGGCGGCACTGAAACACTGCTGCAGCAGTGCTCAGTTGAGTGAGAAAAGAGTGGATTCTTTTTTTTAACTTCCAAAAGAACATTATGGACATTAAAAAGAAGAAAGGTCAGTGAAAACTGACGAACTATTTCAACGTTGCACGTTGACTGCAGTTTGTGTGGCGTCGAGTGGTGCTGCTCCGCATAAGGTGTTATGCGATCAGTGTCACTTGACATCACAAGAACCTTTGCTATTGAGTTTGTCACCAAGTACACCTATTTTCTTGCCTTTGGGAACTTGCTATTGATAATGCGATTTTAGATGATACGTTTTAGTTTCCGATTCCCGTGAAGATCGTATCAACGAGATTGAACTGTATTTAGAACCTCAATATAACAAAGTGTGTTTATACACGAGATCAATACAACGAAATTTCACAGCTGCAGCGAAGCAACACCGAGAAAATAAAGGCAGACTTTTGCGGACGCAGGTCATCAAATGGTTGAATTACAAGTGGCTGCTCGCCGAACGCACCTCTCAAACCAAGCGTCGTGCGACTAAGAGTGACTACCAAAGTAGAGTAGTGTCATGTTCTATGTAAACGCCAAGTATGCTAAGATCCTATCGCTCCCGGCATGCTGTATGCTTTGGGTGCAAGCATGCAGGTGTATTATAAGCTAAGTGCTAGAGCTAACAGTGAAGTTGACTTATAATGAAGTTACCAAGTGAACAATGAATTAACGGCACAGGAACTCTAGCCAACAATCACTGTGGCCAAAAGAAAATGCGCTTCTGGGCAATTAAACATCCACATTGATGAAGACAACACGTGGACAAAAGCACCAATGCCCTGCCAACTGCTCCACGTCGCCCGCATGCTCGAAGATGGCAAACCATCCTCTGTTCAAGCGCTGTTGATGTGCATGCAATCAGGGATTCCAAAGGCGACCTTGCAACTCTCAAACAGCACCTGTAGGCAATTTGTACTAAAACTTTTGCAACAGTAGTGAGGTGCTGCAAAAAATGTTTCTTCCGAATTTTAATAATTCGACGTTTCCTGAAAATCGGGTAATGCTGTTAGGCCCCATCCCAAAGAAATTCCGGGTTGGGGAGGGGACGTCTGCTCTACCTCTTGTGGACACCCACGCCTGCCTCACCTCGCCTTCCTCAGGACCTAGAGAAGCAGCAGCAGCTGCCAGTCGGCTGAGCAGGTCAGTGCGTATCTGCTGCAGCATGGCGATCTGCTGCTCCTGGGCCTCCACCTTCTGCTGGAGCTGCTCTAGTGCCTCGTTCCTTGTGTTCAGCATCTGAAAACATGAATGGGTGAGACACAGATACAAACTTCCAACCGAGCATCAAGAACCGATGGTGTTTTGATGTGGCAATACATCACTTTCTCAACACAGTAAATAGACCTGCCTGGTCACTACACAGTGCTCTCATGGACACCTGAGTGAATTAACATTTTAGTACTATCTGAGCAAATGTGGTCCTTCCACGTAGCATTTTTATGGAAGTGAAATGAGTGAAGAAAGAACTGGGCCAGCAAACTTCTGTTAGAGAACGGTGCCCTGTCACCGATTTCCAACAAATGACACAAAAAGACTTGCCATTTGCACTGCAAAGCAGTGTTAGTACTGTCTGGTGCTTGAAATTACTAGTTTTGAAAAGCAAAAGAGAACACTGACATGTACGCTTAAATGCTGGCTCTCACTAACCACGCACAGACTATACGTTGTCCAAGTTTATGACATACTATTCTTATTTCAAAATACCCCAAAAGCCACTTTGCAAGGCTGTGATGTGGGATAGTAAAAACAAGTTAACTTAAAGGTGTATATATATATATATATATATATATATATATATATATATATACACACGGTGTGTTCCATCCACTTTGACTGCACGTACTTTAAACTGACTAAAATGACTAAAACAACACAGGTAAACCATGGGCTGGTTGTACTCTTAGGATGAGCACAACAATGAAACCTTGCAGTAACATTGTCGAACAAAGGAAGCAATTTTTCAGTGATGTAAATAGCCAGTAAAATATCCTTTTATTGCTCCTGAAGAAATTCTGGCCAAGTTCAATGGCTCACCTCCCAAGGGGGATATATACGCATCCATTTGTTGCTAGTTCAAAAGATATACCAAAGAGCTCATTAGTGAGCCATCTGGGGACACATTCTCGGACTGTAGAGGGCGCGAGTGCTAAGCCGATTATGAGGCGCCCTCTATAGGATGTAGCATATAAAGGCTGTGCTGTGAATAAACGGGGGCACTTCTGCTGGGGACTCGGAGCGTGTGTCTTTACTCCGCGGCCCTCGGGCTTCAGCCTGCCTCCTCGGCCGCCTCGGCTCGAACCCTCCCACCACATGGTGTCAGAAGTGGGGTGCGTGGTTCCCGCGACTTGCCATGGCTAACAAAGACGCTCCAGTTCCTGCTCTCGCTGCCGCCAGTCTCCGGAGTCCCGCTCCGTTCCCCTTCGACGATGTCGGCGAGTGGCTGCCCTGGTTACGGCAATTTGAGGACTATGCCTTCGCCACCGGCATGCACGCAGCCCCGGACGAGACGAGGGTTAGGACTCTCCTCTACTGTATGGGCCCCCGTGCACGCATTGTCCTCAGTTCTCTCATGTCCGATGAAGAAGCGTACAAGTCCTACGCGGAAGTCACCCGGCGGCTCACAAGCTACTTCGTGCACCCCGTAAACGAGGTGTACGAGAGCTCTCGGTTCCACAAGCGGACGCAAGAGCCAGGCGAAACCGTCGACAGTTTCTTCACGGCCCTTCGGAACATGGTACGCAAGTGTAACTACCCGTCACCTGCCGTTGAAGAGCGTCTTGTTCGCGACCGTTTCGTCGTGGGTTTGGCGGATTCTCGCCTTTCAGACAAGCTGTGCCGCACTCCGAGCCTTTCCCTGGACGACGCACTCGTGCAAGCTCGTCAGCACGAAGACGCCGAACGCGAAAGACAACGCCTGTCCCTCACCGCTGGGCAACCGCTTACGGCAGCTCACGTGGACGCGGCGACTTCGCGTAAACCCGCGCAGCGTGCACGCGGACGACGCAATAGACGGGACTCTGGCAACTTTGCTGACTTTGCGTCACGTGACCGACCCGACGGTTCGCACTCGAGCAACAGAGCTGGCGAGGCTTTGAAATGCGGCCTAGGCCTAAGTAGGCAATGCGGATTTTGCGGTCACGAGTTTCACCGACGGTCTGACTGTCCAGCGGCCAAAGCGGTCTGTAACCACTGCAAGAAGCGAGGCCACTTCGCGGCGGTATGTCGCTCAGGGAAGCGCCTCGGATCCGTCGAGCTCCACTCCGTCGCGGCGGTGGCCCGCAACGGGCGGTACGTTGAGGTGCGTGTCAACGGGAACCCTCTCGTCTTCAAAGTGGACTCTGGAGCCGACGTCTCGGTGGTTCCGCGCACGTTTCCCGGCTGCCCAGCCGTCCTCGATAAGCCGCGAGGCGAAGAACTTTTCGGACCCGGGAAACAAGCCCTGAAGCTTCTCGGCACCTTCGACGCGGCGCTGTCTTGGAGAGGCAGGCAAGTCAACGAGCGCCTCTACGTCGTTGCGGGACAAGAGCAGCCACTTCTCGGCTATCCCGCTATCGTTGCCCTTGGGGTCGTCAAGTTTGTCGGCGCCGTCGCACCAGCTCTGCCGGACGCACCACCTCGTGAAGTCCCTCCAGCCCTTTTCACCGGCCTGGGCACGTTTCCGGAAGAGTACACGATACGTATCAAGCCTGACGCGGTACCGTATGCCCTCAGCACAGCCCGGCGTATCCCGATACCGCTACGAGACGTAGTCAAAAAGGAGCTCGACAAGATGGAGCAGGAGGGCGTGATCCGGTACGTCGACGAACCGACGGACTGGTGCGCGGGACTTGTCGTCGTCCCGAAGCCAGCGGGGGGTTACCGCCTGTGCGTTGATTTGACCAAACTCAACCAAGTCGTTCTGCGTGAACGCCACGTACTCCCGACCGTCGACCAAACCCTCGGACTTCTCGGTGACGCACGCGTTTTCTCGAAGTTGGACGCAACTTCAGGCTTCCACCAAGTACGCCTGGCGCGCGACTCCCAGAAGTACACGACTTTCATCACTCCGTTTGGCAGGTATTGCTACTGCCGCCTCCCATTCGGCATAACATCGGCCCCGGAATACTTCCAGCGTCAGATGTCTCGCCTGCTGGAAGGGTTGGCTGGTGTTGTTAACCTTATGGACGACATCCTTGTGTTTGGCCGCACCACAGAAGAACACGACCAACGCCTCCAGGCAGTCCTTGGTCGCCTCCAACAAGCGGGGGTCACCCTCAACGCTGCCAAGTGCACTTTCGGCGTGTCCAGCGTGCGGTTCCTTGGCGTTGTCGTCGGTGCCAATGGCATCACTCCGGATCCAGAGAAAGTGGCCGCCATTCAGCGCATGCCAGCTCCTCAGGACGTTCATGGTGTCCAACGTTTTCTCGGTATGCTCAACCATGTCGGTCGCTTCCTCCCGGGCCTCTCTCAAACGACTGCGCCAATCAGAAGTCTCCTGAACAAGCTTGCAGCCTGGACATGGGGACCAGCGCAGGCTTCAGCATTTGAAAAGCTCAAGAGCATGCTGTCGTCGGACATCTGCCTCGCAAGGTACAACCCTGCACTGTTGACGACAGTCTCCGCAGATGCCAGTTCCTTCGGGTTGGGTGCTGTCCTCCTTCAAGACCAGCCATCAGGGGAGCGCCGACCAGTTGCATACGCCTCTCGAGCGCTGACTGAAACGGAACGGAGGTACAGCCAGATCGAAAAGGAGGCACTGGCTGCCACCTGGGCCATCAACCGATTCGACGAGTTTCTTCGGGGTCTTCGTTTCACCCTCGAGACCGACCATAAGCCGTTAGTACAGCTCCTAGGAACCGCGGATCTCGATCTCATGCCACCACGAATCCAGCGCTTCCGCATCCGCCTTCTCCAGTACCAGTTTGATGTCAAGTACGTTCCTGGGAAACAGCTGGCCACCGCAGATGCACTCTCAAGGGACCCAGTCGTCCAGCTGCCAGCGACTCCAGCTGTTGACAAGGTGGAGCTGTACGTTCAAGAAGCACTCCGTGCTATCCCTCCTACATTTGCAGTCCTCCTCGACGACTTCCGAGCTCACCAGGCTGCAGATGGGGAGTGCGCGCAGCTCAAGTTGTACTGTGAGCAAGGGTGGCCTAGGAAAGAGAATCTGCCTCTCAGCATGGCTCAGTTCTGGGCTCATCGGGCCGAGTTCAGTATTGGTGACGGCCTTCTCCTCTGCGGTGGACGCCTGCTGGTGCCCGCTTCTCTGCGGAAGCACGTCCTCTCCCTCATCCATGACGGACACCTCGGGGTGAACCGTTGCCGCGCCATCGCCAGGGGAGCTGTCTGGTGGCCGACCATGGGGAGTCAGATCAAGACAATGGTGGAGAACTGTCCCAACTGTGCTACCACGCGGGTCCAGCGAGCAGAGCCACTGCTGCCTACCGTGACGCCTAGCCGTCCCTGGGAGCGAGTCGGGGTGGACATATTTCATCACGAAGAAGCCGACTACCTTCTCCTCGTAGATTACTACTCGAGGTACCCTGAAGTGCTGTCCCTTCGCTCGACGACGTCTACAGCGGTGATCTCCATCATCAAAAGTGTCTTCGCAAGGCATGGGATCCCAGAGACCCTCGTCAGCGATAATGGGCCTCAATTTTCGTCGGCAGAATTCCGCGTCTTCGCCCAGAGCTACGGATTCTCCCACGTCACCAGCAGTCCCAGGTACCCGCAGTCTAATGGGGAAGTCGAGCGTATGGTGCGGACGGTTAAGGAACTCTTCAAGAAGTCTCCGGACTGGCCTTTGGCCCTCTTGGCATACCGCAACGCACCTGGCGTGACCGGGTACAGCCCTGCTCAGCTGCTCATGGGGCGCAGCCTCAGGACTCGCCTTCCGGTCCCCATGGCCGCGTTGCTTCCAGAACCACCTAACGCTGCCGACTTCCACCGGCGTGACACTACCCAACGACGTCGCCAGCGTCAAGATTTTGACCGTCGACATGCTGCACAAGATTTGCGGCCCCTGGAGGAGGGAGAGAGAGTGTGGATTCGCGACACAGATTGTGCTGGCACTGTTCTTAGCCCAGCGCAGCGTCACTTTCGGTCACTTTCAGAGAAGGTTTCATTTTCGTGAGATCATGAGGCACGGGAAGCATGCGCACAAAGGTCGGACATGTGTGAGAAAGAAGCTCATTGGCTCTTGTGAGCTGAGCCTCGCAAAATCTCACGAAAGTGACCGCATGAGAATACTACCCCTGGTTGCATCAACGCTACTTTTCTAGGCAAAGCAAAATCTTTAGATATATGTAATACCAGTTAAGGAAAACGGCCGTTGTTTTCCCTTTTGACGTTCCATCCAATGACATGCCACTGCAGGAGGTAATTTAAACCTATACAGTAGATTTACGTCAATTCAATTTTTTTGGCTAATTTGATCCTAACTGAAGGTCCCGGCTGGTGCCCATGCATTTCTATGGGCCCAAACATTTGTTATTTCAATCCTAAAATTGGCATTTGCCGGATAATTCGAACTTGACCAGGCCGCATGCACATGCCTGATCCCTATGGTGACCGCAATAACAACCCCTTTAGTGGCAGCGCCTGTCTCGGTAGAGCTTAATGGACAGTGAATGCGTTGAACACATGTCACCTCCATTCAAAAACGCCTATTTTCGGATTGGATTAGGAAGATTTTCGAGCAATAACAGTAGCTCACAATGTCTGATTACAATATTTACTCGATTCTAACGGACATATCTTGTTCAAGGAAATTGGGCCGAAAATTGCATGCGCAGTGCAAACAAACAAGAAACCAAAGCCACCTTCGCGGCCTTTGTATGCTTTACCGCATGGCATAACTGTATTGCGGCGAAGCTGACGTTAGAAAACCAGCTGCCATTTTTAAAAATGGGGAGGGCATTCGATTTCTACTTTGGTTCGTAGCTTTAAGTCATTTCTACATTTGATTCAGAGGCGTGTTAAACTTCAGCAAATACCACTGAATGAATCAGTGGTGTGTTTTGGTGATTTTTTCTGCATCTTGTTTAATTCAACATGCTGGATAATTTGATCAATTTCATTGGTCCCATAAAGCTAGAACTAACGGATGTCGACTGTAGTTGAACAATAATAAGGAAGACATCTAAGAACAACTGAAACATAAGAAAGACAAATTTCCTACCAGGTTATCATAATGACTCAGAGACTTTTTGCTATGCTACGACTGGAGTGTCTTAGGCTGCAACCTGGCGACTTTGTCCAAATAATAATGTTAAAAAAAATATCGCTAACACTGACACCCACTCACCTGCTGGTGCTGTTGCCTCAGGCCAGTGTCCCCACCTCGGGCCTCAAGGAGCTCCATGCACAGCTGGAGCTCGCGCTTCAGCTGACTCACTTCCTGGGCGAGTGCGTGCTCCTGCTGGGAGGCCTCCCGCTGGGCCCGCTCCTGTTCCTGGCGGGTCTCCTCCAGCCGTTCAGTCAGCAGCCTGATCAGCTCATCACGCTTGCTCAGCTGGCGCTTCACATCGCCCATCTACGATGAGAACAACAGAGACCAATTAATGAGACCAACTAGTGACTGCAACCTTCACTCAACATTTAACCACAGTCATGACACTCCGTGCCTAGAGCAGGGGGCGGGGGGGGGGGGGGGGAGGGGGAGGGGAGCCCTCATTACCACTTGCCAGAAATGATGCAGAACCTAGAACATTGGGAACCAGCGTGGCACATCGGCATGACCTCTGAGTTTTGGCGGCAGACACGCACATTGATAATCCCTGAGGACATGGTTTCCGATGCACAACACATACGATAAGAGGTGGCCACATTGTCTGTTGAGGCACTCCAAAGGCTATTAATAAAAAAAAATTGGACAATTACCACACCTGCAGCTTTGCCATGACTGCTTTAACAGTGCATACTATTGATTTACAACCGATTTAGCCAAAGTGAAATTTTATAGCAGTTGGCCTTTTAAGTATTCTTCAGCAGCATTGAAGTACTACTTGGGAGCAGACTAACTGCTGCTCATTAACTTATCAGCTTAAAACTGCTTAATGTATGTGGCCAAGTGCCGGGAAAAAAAGCTGAAAAAAAGATAAACAATACAATTTATTGGTCTACATCATAAGCACCCTTTTTTAGGCCCATGTGATCCTTTTAAGGTATGTATTACTTTTTCAATATTTTTTTATTTGAAAAACTTAATTAAATGTGGGTCTCACGCCAACACTCATAACTCTAATTCAACTAGATAAAAGTACTCAATTTTTGGTAGCGGTTAGGGGAGGCTTTGATCTGTTCAATGAACCAAAATTACTGAGATCAGATGAATCCTCGAAGCATAGTGATGAAATAACCAAGAGCATGTGTGCTTCCATTGGGTGTGCCTTGAAGTTAAAGGCAACCATATCAACACTTGTGGCACGATTTTACTTGTCGAGGTTCATTGCACACCCAATAATGTGAGAAAAAATTGTGCGAAGTTTCACTGAAAAGTTTTCATTAGGAAAAAAGTTATGGATTTTTGCGTTTGAAGAAATCATAAAAAAAAATAGGTTCTGAGAAAATCAACGAAGATTTCAAAACACAAGATGACCAGGAGAGCTGAAATCGCCTATATTTGTAGCCAGTTCCATCTTGGGTCTTGCTCTTGTCTGATTTGCACCCCAACATTTTTGTTCTAGCTTGTTTTGCAGTATTACGGGTACAGTATTAAAGGTATTTGCAGTACGTCTCCAGGTCCGTCGCGCACTCCGACTTCCTTGTACTGATTACCGGCAAACTGTCATTTTGAGTGTCTTTGCACCCTAAATTTCTCTATTCTGCGGCTGCCACTAAGAAAAAGTAAGCTACAGAGAGTAAACACATCAAGCAAACAATCCGCTGCTCCTGCAGTGCACCCGAAGCCCCCACAACGTAAACAACACGTGCAAAACATTGCACGTCCACCTGGTGAGGCATTTATTATTTTAATTGATAAATAAAGTGTTGAAAATGTTATAAGGACATTATTACATTTTTGTACATGATACAATTGTTAAATAACCAGCAAAGAACTGCAAATCAGGGCATTTTTTTCTGTTTCACAGAAAACTGGCACTTCACTTTTGGTTTTGCAGAAGCTGGGTGGGTTTGAGAATAAATGCCTCATCTAACAAAGTGTAAAACATTTTGAAAAAAAAAAAATTGCAACTTTGACTTGGCCTCACACCTGAAAATGTGTCGTTACAATGCAGTTCTCAGAAAGGAAACAAACAGGTGTATATGTTGGATGTAGGTCAATTTTTTGCTAACTGTTGAGAATTCCAGGTACAACTTTGAGAATTTAATAGTCTGACATCGATTCTCACTTTCTTTTTTTTTTTTTTAGCTACAACACTGTTCTATTGCACTTTACTTCAAACTCAGTGCACAGATGCTTTCAGTTGTCACACATTGCTCTGTCTTCAGACTTTCCCAAAATTACCATACACCTCAAACATCTAGATTGTTCCAAGCATGCACCTTATGGTTTCATTAACAAGTTTGTTGTGCAACATGATAAGTGAGTTATTGGCTTTGTTGTTCGCATGTTTACTGCCTTGTACTGAAAGTGATTTGCAAAAAGCTCATCGGGATTGAAATTTGTACTTTGCCATGATGTCTTCCCCCTTGAAGGACGTTTGGCTGTGGCTCCTGTAATATGCATTGCACAATGCTAGGACTTCTGCTTAACACTGATCTACACCACTATCACTCACTCATGAGCTCCAAGAGGCAGGTGACAATAAGGAAAGATAAAGGAAGACAGTGCCAACAAATGCGCCTCTCTTGCTCAATTGACAAGAAAGACATTAAAGAAAGAAGACTCGTTGTTTATTGTATGCAGACTACTTTAAATTACTACCCCACTTCCACAGTGATGTGAACAAAGGGCCATTTGACTGCTCACAGGCAATTTTCTAGTGTGCACCACATGACTGAGACTAAAATAAGTGTCCATTTAATGAGCTTAATTACATAATGTCACAATTATGTAAAGTGGCAGCACTTTAGCACATCCTAAAGATTTTATGGGGGCCCTGAAGGTCACCCATAAGGGTAACCGCAAAGAGAACCGAGCATACCTAAATGTGTCAATGCAATTACACAATCTCCTCAGCAGGACAGCATTCATGCCATAAATGTGTCTGCTCATTTTCTTATATCTTTGCTTGCTTTCTGGCCATTCCTGGAGTTATAAAAATGGGCTACCAGAGCTTGCGCACCATAGGGAGTTATTTTTGCTAGCCTGGCCTTGACAGAGTTGTTATGAGGCGATGACAGATGCGCATACACATGCTTTTTTAGTATCAATGGGAAGCGGACCTCCACAAGATGCAGGCCTGACATGCACACTACTAAAATGCACACAGCTACAAATATCCAGTGTGCTTTTAAAGCAGTCAAAGTGAATGCTTTACCAAATGGTGACATGTTGCATGCTCCGAATGTCCCCAAAACTCAAGTGGTGACCGCTCTTTCTTCTTTCTCTCTCTTTGAAACATTATGTTCTGCGAACTGTCAAAGGACTCATCTGCATAAAGTAGCAGAAATTAGGGCTTTCTCAGCAGAAAGCATGCAAGCACTATGCACATAGTGGTCAAAACTTCTTATAACTATGCTGAAACATTGAATAAATGCTGCTGTTTTAAGTGATAGTAGCCATGCCTTACAGATAAAAGCTATTCTAAAAAATGGCCATACATGATGATACACATATTCATGTTCTTACAATAAAATGTCACAAAGTGTTAATTTTACATAGAGCAATATTTACTGTAGGCTTTTCTCTGCAATATAATAACCTACTGTGAAACCAAATAACTGACAACTACCACTGGCTGAAAAAAAAAAAAAATATTACATAGCCTCAGGAGTCGATTCTGAATCAGCTGCGTATCAGCTGCGTGCCAGCTGAGCATGCTACCAGGTAGCTACTACATATTTGCATATTGCAACTTAGATGAGAACATCAGAAAACTGACTGGCAGTGACTGCTAGTAGATCTTCTGGAAAGGTGCAAGGAAATACACCAGATGTTTCTTTTCAAGTTATATACTTTCAATTAATGTTACTACTTGAATTTTAATTTCAACTAGCCTAGATGTAGAATAAAGAGTTGAATGACATGTATACTAATAGTCATGCCACATAGGAAAATCATGAGTTCATTAAAAAGAAACCTTTCCTTCACAAACTTTCAAAATCAAGAACAAAAGCACAGCGATGAAAACATTTTATGTAAATCTTCTGGGAATAATTAAGTACGATGAACTGGTTTGTCAAAGAAGGAGGAGGACAAGATGTATTCTTGTCTTGACAAATGAAACAAGATATGGTAGCTCACCTTCCTCTTGTACCTGCTGAGCGCTTCATTGAAAGACATGTCCCCATGTGCAGGCGAGTGTTCAGATTGCTAAAGAAGAAAAAAGATATGCATTCCCCATTTGAAGGTGCTGCATGGCATACTACACTACTTACTCCAAGGTAGGAGTTTTAAAAAATCTGTGATGCTATGCATAAATTTTTTTTAAAGTTTAGAATGTGCCCCTTTTAACAATGTGCTGTCGCAAAAGCTTGTCTTGCTATCCAAACATCCAACACAGTCTATACAGACAGCACCGTTTAATAAGCAACAAGGTAAAGCAGCCACAGCAGTAAACCAATAACATCTTTCTTTTTTCTTTTCTTTTTTTTTTTTCAGAGCAGCCAAAGCACTTGTTGCATTCTCAGCAATCACTATTATGGGCTCTTCCATGGCTCAAATTCATGTATCATACTGAATGTATTTGGCATGAGCTGCAGGCTGGAAAAAGAAAATTAACCTGCCTTAGGATTCTATGAAAAGTTCAATATGTACGGGTCGACTACACCGAATACTGCTAGACCATGCCACTGGGGTAGCGGTAATGGTGCCTTGTCAAATCTACCGACCTATACGCCTGAAAGTAGACTGAAGGTACAAACTTCTGCTGCATTGCAGATTTCTACATAATTCATTGGCTTACTCAATGTACCTGCATTTAACATGCTAATTAATGTGCTGTCAGCTTACTATCTGTTTGCTAGCCTTCTGGTTAGCTCAGTTGGTAGAGCAACTGCTTCCCCTTCCAAAAAAGCCTGGTTACTGCAAGGCTTGACCAGTGGAGCAGATGGAGTTTCTTCAATTTCAAAGATTTTTTTTTTTTTTTTTCGAGGAACCCCTGTGGGTTTCCTTTGTAGTTTTGCACAACTGTCATGTAGATACCGACTTTCCCTTTAGGATCACTAGAGTATTTCAAGAACTTTTTCGCGTTGAATACATTCCAAGATTTCATGCATTTTGTAATTGGCTCTGTTTAAAACACCCAACAGTCTACTTCATCAACTAACAGACCAGGCACTAATGTACCATAGACACTAGCAAACCACCTTTCTTTTTTGCTCCAGCTTATCATTAAAGTTTGTATCTCCCTCTCAAAAGATTTACAACCCACTCTGTTTATCAGATTAGATGCTGAACAGCCGTGACTCAGCTGACACTATTTTATGTCACAAGTGGCCCACTGTACTGTGCACATTCTCACTCCACCACCAGCAAAAAAAAAAAAAAAAAAAAAAAGCAGTTACAAGTGCATCTAGGAAACACAATGTCCTCAAAGAATGGAAAAACGTTATGAAAAAGAAAAACACATGTCATAAACACTGTATAAGTAAGAGACACCCAAGGGGGCTTTTAAAGAAAAAGGTGGTGTTTTTATTATCGAGTTCTAGCTTGTTTGTAAATGTACATATCACAGTTTATAAATTCCTAGGTTACCGGAGCCATGGACGGCAGCAGCAACGTTGTAAGCGACCATCTTGTGACACTTTGCCCAAACACAAAACGATAGAAATATTCTTGTTATGTGTGTATTCTCACTGAGAGAGAGAGACTATTCTATCCCTGCCGACTTTTTGCATCACCATCTAAGTAGAATATGGTTGGTACCTGCAGTAATAGCTCAGTGTCCTCTCTGGTTAAACTCTATGCCACAACACGATGCCACCCAACATGGCAACTTGCGCCAAATGTCTTCAGTAATCCAACATTCCATAAACTGCAAGACGTTTACAAGTAGGCTAAATCCCTCTTTCAACCATGCACAAAATAATGCTCTTATAGTCCTGCCTCCTCAGTAATTATAACTCTCCCCTCTGGAGAACACGTTTTCTTGACATGTACACGGAAAATTTCTTTGCTTACCAAATCTACAGAGCATACAGAATGCCCATTGCCTATCACAAGTCAACATTTCTACAGACCTTCTTAATTATCTCGGGAGATGCACAAGCCTCTATGCTTGAAAAACTGATGTCGAAGCTAGAATCCAGGCCATTGTTGATCTTTGCACTCAATGCTCCTGAGGATGTCTGTTGGAGAGGAGAAAAATAAAGTATGTTGTTATACACTTTGTGGGGAGGGGGGGCTGGCAATGTTAAGTAAACAACTATTAGTAAGTATAAGACCTTAATTACAAATGGCAAGGTGTAGCTAGTGACACAACAATAAAGATTATCTAAAATAAAAACCTTATTGATTCTCGACACTATATAATAATAATAATAAAAAAAAAAACAGCATCAGCGTGGGCCATTGATGCTCATCTGCACTTACTTCCCCATTGGTCATTTAGGGCAGAGCCTCACCTCAATGCACTTGGGTATCTCGTGTATCCAGCACAATTATAAAGGCAATCAAATCCTTGTTTGGATGCAATTATTTTATCGCTATAGTATTGACTTCTGCTTGAGCTTTGTCTGAAGTACCTGATGATTACACTTCTTTCTCATTAGACACTTTAATTCGCAAGAAATGATCTGTCTCCAACATTTTTGTTATATGCACACATCTACTCAGTGCTCACGCCTCAGGAATATTACCTAAGGTTGCACATGTGCCAGAACATCACAAAGAAATGCTGTAAACAATTGGACGATGGCTGCATGGTTAACGCAATTAAATCAAGCACACATCAAATGCCCTGTCAGTGGTTTAAATCCTGCTGGTGGACAAATATCAAGAAGACTCTTTTGCATGGCACATACGTGCTTACATGTGGACATGTGGGGCTCTTGAAACTACCTGTTCGAGAAGTCTTCCCATATATGGGCCAAATTGGGAAACTGAAAGGCTTACTTAATAATGAAAAGGGTCACGCTCTCCATTGTTTAACAATGAAATCAGCCAGTGCTACAAGCCATATATAAGCAGTGCTGTACTTCATGCCTTCACGTAAACCATTAGTGTAGCATCCAAATGAATTAACTTAAAAGCTTGCTGCCTATGGATTCAAATATTTAACAGAATGATATTCCTGTCTGACAATAAACTACACATAGAAAACAATTTCAATGATGCACTTAAGAGAACAGTTCCTGCAACTGTTTAGTGCATTTCACAGAGTTGTGTTCATGGCATCGATTTGCAAAAGAGTCGCTTTCGAAATCAAAACAACTGGCTCTGAAGTCAGTGGCATCAGCAAAGAGGAGTATACGGGCGAGCCCAGCTGCACTACAAGATTTTGTAACAATTTTCTCGCATTATGTACTTCTAGCCAGACAGTGCAACGATTAAAATAACCACTGGTTTTTCTCCACGTGTCACCTCACTAATCATCCCCTCATTCACCAAACATTTCCAATATCTGTCTCAACTATTCTTTACTAATCTAGTGTGCTGTCCATACTTTCACTGCATCAAACAACACCTTTGGTTGCTAGTGTAGGCTTCAATGAGTTTTTATAGAAAATGCTTTCGAGGGCCAGTGCCCCACAAACCTTTCTAGAAACGCTCTCTGAGGATGGTGCAGAGGCCATGCTAGAAGGACTGGTGTCTGAAGACAGACGGCTGCCGATGCTTGAACTTCCGCTTGATGGAAGAGGAACAGAGGATGGGCTCTGAGGATGAAAAAAAGAAAACAAGGCTAGTTATTCAAATTCATGGGAACAATTAGCTCTGTAAAGCTTCTGATGATGACTGGACAGCTTGAGAGTGTGACTAAACGTAAGCAAAAATACCAGTGTTGGCTTTCTTGCCAAAACTGCCCACAACTATAAACTTCATAGATGCATATAAGGAAAAAATGATAACAAAATATTGATAATATAAAGAAAAAGAGACGCAGTTTCACCCATAATGCAAAGCAGTGATACATTAGGTGGCGCAATAATAGGTGCAGTAGGGCTTGCACATTTCAGTGAGGTATCAGCCAGAGTAAACATTTTTAGATGTGTGCCACAATCTTCTGGCAAGAAGAAGAAAACGTTATTCAGCAATGACTCACATAATTCCATTAAATTCTTAGACACTCCCATGTGCAGGGTATGCACCATATTTAGAGGGAAAAAAAAAAAAAAGCTATCAACCAACTCTAGTCTGAGTCATCTTCGATTGCGGAAGCGCCGTTTTCTGGTGGTGAAGAAGTGGAGAGACGTGGCTTTTTCTTTCTCCTCTCACCTAACCTGCTTTGTGCTTCTGACCATTGGCTTCATTTAAATTAATTCTTTCATCTTGGTGCTGGTTTACGAATAAGCTTTCAGGGCGTGGAGTCAGTCTATTATAGCCCATCACAGAAGCTGGTGGCTCAATTGCATTCTCCAGGCACAGTATTCAACTCTCCTATAGCATAGGCAAAGTAACTGAGTGGTAAAACCTTCGGCTGCCTATCTGTTGGTCCAGAATTTGAATCCTTGCCGTTGACTGCTGTTTATGTCTTCTTTTTTTGTTTTATTTATAAACTTCTTTCAAAGTGCTTTAGGATTGCTGCAACAGATGCTGGTGGACATTTAAAAAGAAAAAAAAAAGAAACATAAGAAACTGCTATCACTGTAAAAATGATGCTCACGATCAATGCCCTAAACGGCCATGCAAAATTACAGACATAGCATCAGCACACAGCGAACAGTCTAAATGCTGTCACAATGCCGAACTGTTTGGCTGGAATGATACGGGGAGAGGTTTTGAAAGGAAGAACACAATATCAGCAGCAATTTTAAGGCTCTTGCGATCATTTGGAGCGATTCATAAACGATATTAATAAATAAAGAACACAGCATTTTTGCCACTCTAATGTATGCATGAAAGAGGCTTCTACAGCTCGTGCCCATTTACTCATCAACATAACGCTTCTATAGTTCTATAGACCTTTGCTAGTTTTGTCCCAGTGGCTGAATGCTGTCTCCCATGCTGGCTGTGCTTTCTCGAGCCAGAAACTGACTGTTACTATGAGGAAAATGAAGAAGGAAAGTAGCCACAACTGCGAGCTTCCTTCACTGTTTCCTCAAGCTGGCAATGTTGTCCACAGTTTGATGTCTTGCTCATCCTTATTTTAAGACACTGTTTGCGATGAAATAAGAATGACCGCAACATAAAAATGCTGGTTTCTTTGTGAAACAGGTCAATGCCGTAACACTTTTCTTCACACTGCAGCGCATAATCACTGGCATAGCCAGAGGGAGTGGGGGTCACAGAGAGCATGTGCCCCCCCCCCCCTCCCCCCTCACACACACCTCCAAGAAGGAGGAGGGAATAAAAGAGAGAAGGTAGGGATGTTAACCAGAAACGTGTCTGGTTGGCTACCCTACACAGGCGGACAGGAAAGACGCAGTGAGTTCGTGCACGCGCGTGGAGGGCCCTACCAAATCAAAGGCGTTCACACAGGCAAGTCAACTTCAAGAAAGACCAAAGTACTTTTACAGCCCCCAACCCTGAAAATTTTGTGTTATTATGCAACCAGCCCATCCTTCCCTCCACCCCCACACCCTCCCTGTCCACAGTGAAGTGCGTGTCAAGGCTTTGTCTTATAGCTGTTCTATTTACTTTGACTCTAAGCCAACATTCGGGATTTGGTCACAGAGGAAGTGGGTAAAAATGGGACACATTATGGATTTGGAAAACTTTACATTGTAGAGTTTCTATGACATACATATATCCCTTTTGTTAAGTGTTCTGCTGCCAGGGGTGTCCAGAAAGAGAGAGAGGCAGAAAGAAACTTCAGAAACCTAATGCCACAAAAGCTTAGAAAAAGAAGAAGTTGGTGCTAACTTGAACTTCGCCTTCACATGCTCTCCCTGACCCATCTAACGTGAGTCCCCACCTTTCCGTCCCTTTAATGCACCTGTGGCATAGAGCATAAATCTGTTCATTGAGCTGGATTACTTGAAAAGGCAGACATTACTAGGGAAGGAAATCAAACTGCATAACTGACTGATGAACTAAATTTCAGAAATCAACTGTAATTAATTTAGTGCACATATTGCAATTGCAATTTACAAATTGTAGCCACTTAAAATACCAGGCACATCCACTAGGAACGAATTTGGAACTAGCACCAGTTTTGAGATAAGCGCTGTCAAACTTGAGCAAGAAATGCACTGTTTTTCCACTGACTTATTTACCGAAATGCCTTTTTATGGAATGAAGCACAAAAATAACTGGAACATCAATGCATTTCAATGCAAATATGGGAACAAGTATCATAAAACTGGTGAAATCCTCAGAATATTTTGCAAGTGAATATGACCCGCAAACTCATTGGCTACCTCTATAAATAGCAATACACACTGTAAAATAATTAGTTCAGAAGCTAATTGGTAAAATTTGGTAATCCATCAATTATTAGTTTCGATTTCTTGTGTAAATAATGTCAGGCACTTAAAGCAATCAAACTCCAGAAGTAGAATTGTGGAAGATCCCACGACGATTAAAAAACGATGTCAAAGATAAGGAAGGAGAAAAAAAAAAAAACCTGTATACTAAACTGTGGATAGGTCATTAGACACATCCACAGACCCATCCACAGCCCATAAGGCGCAGACGTCCGGAGCCCTCAACGCGCGGCACTCGAACGTGAAAGACTGCGCGTTGTGGCCGAGAGGAGCCCTGTTCTCGGACCGCGACGACCCATAACACCACCGCCTCGGAGGGCTCTTCCTCGGTTGGCGTCATTCACGGCGCTAACGTGTTCAACGCTCGCCGCGCGCTACACTACCTCTCGACGAGCGCCACAGAACGCGCTCCCGTGGGAACGTTCAGGTGAGAAAAATCGTTTAACGATGTTTGAACGAAACTAACCGGCATCACGTGTCGTGGCTCGCACGTCGTTCGGTAAACTGACTGACACAAATGAAGTAGCAGGCCGAGAGATATACGATAAGAAATGTAGAGAAAATACGGCACCGTGACGTATGCGGTTGCTGAACAAGTCGCCGACATCATACGACATCTACATCACAAGTCGCCGCCGCGGTAAAGTCGCCGACATCATACGGCCAACGCCTCCTATAAAGTCTTCATAGGAGGCGTTGATACGACATCTACATCACAAGTCGCCGCCGCGGTAACTCAGCGGCTAGCTATGGCGTCGCGCTGCTGAGAACGAAGTCACTGGTTCGATCCCATCCGCATTCAAAGCTGGAATGCAAGAAAACGCTCGTGCGACGTGCAAATATATTCTTCAACAGCAACGCGCAGGACGATGCGCTTTACTGGTAAGTAGTAAGCACGTGTCGCCTGTCCGTTTGCTTTATCAATCGGAGAGGGGACACGAGCATGTAAGCGTATATATATGGCTTTCGCAGCCCTCCGGGATAAAGAGGCCGGACTTCCTGCATGGTAATGTTTAGGTGGTGGTGGAAGTAATGGTTACGAAGCGCGTGTATAAAAGCAGCAGATGCTGTTCCAAGAAAACCGCCGATGGAAACAGCGCATCGTCCTGCGTGTTTGTGTTACTCGCGTGCCTCCGCGTCTCGTCGTTCTCGCGCTAAACAGCACATTGGTGCAAGTAAAACAACTGTACCTAAACAGGTAAGGTCCCTGTATGGCCTTATAAACAGGTATAGATCCGCCGCGCGCCATACGACGGTCTCGGAATTCGTCGCTTTCTTTCGGCAAGTGTCGACAGCTGCAGTGCGCACGCGCATGGTCGTAACAACTTTATTAAAATTCTGCTCAGGTTAAGGTCTGGCAGGCCCGAGTCCTGCCCCTCACGAGAAGCGACCCTTTCGGGCCCAGGCGACGCGGGCTTGCTGTCGTCTTTCATCTGGCGTTCTCAATTCAGCTCCTCCCACGTCTGTTGTGAGGGAGCTGGCAGGAGCGACTTGGGAGGGGGTAAACCATCGCGCCGCCAAAGAATGTGATTTTGGGCAGCCAATGTTTGAATTGTGCAGTTTTGACATGTTGGGTTCCATTGCCCGTTGGTATAATTATGGCCTGTGGCGGAGCCATATCCCACGTCACAGCTATAGGACGCCACGGCTGACTAGGCCGTGTGAGTCAGCGTCACGTCACTTTACGATTTTCCGCCATCGTTTCGACACGGAGTGCGCACGCACTCCAACGTGGGCGCCCGAAAGAAGAGAGATGGAGGAAAAAACGGACACGCGGTGGGCCCGCGTCGGCGCAAGATGCCACGCGCCTGACGCAAACGTTCTTCTTCGACGACAGACTCCAAAAACGGGGCAATTCATCGACACGCAGCTCGGGTGAAGGAAACACGCATCCGTCACGCATACGCTGCATGCAACCGAGGAAGAGGCATCGGTAAACCGAAAACGCGCCGTCGTCGTCGCAAGTACAGCACGCCGCATTTTACGTGCTCCACCAACCCATGTTTTGTGTGCGTTCGAGCTGACCGCGGTTGCCACCTCTTTAAGCAACAGCACGGATAGACAAGGGAAGCTGCACGGCGAACACATGACAAGTGGTCTCTGCTCGGTCTCGAACGTGCCCATAAATTCGAGAGCCCCGCATTGCCGCTTCTCTTCCTTCGAGAGACGTGACTCGAACATGAGATGCCGCCCTCGGCAGCAGAATGCCGCCATAGCCAACTTGTCTAGGAGGTGCTTCTACATGGGGGTGCATTTACTATTGCTCTCTAGAAAAAAAAATCAATTTTCCGCAACTTCTGTACCATGTAGAATCGTCGCGACATTTAAACAATACATATCTGACAAATGCAACTTCGATTAATGAGCGAAGCAGCACTGGTTCGCAAACATCAAGGACACGTGCCCACACGTGTAGGACAGCAGCGCCGCCGGGCTTGGTATCGATGGCACTCTACAAACATCTATAGAGTTACTGTATATGTATATTGAGCAACTCTACAAACGTCTAGAGTTACTGTATATTCTACCTTTGCTAGCATGTCGACTGCTAGGCGACCTCTAGTGACGTGATCAGCTACGCAGATGTGTCGTCCGCGCTAGCCGTGCCCGACAGATAAGCAGGCGAACAATATGCACGTCGTTGTGCGTCTGAGATGTTTTGCACCCGAGTCCAGGCCGTCGGCCCTAATGTCCTCTGAACTGTTGTCAAAAACACGCCAGTCCAACTGAAAGACACTTCAGAATCTGCAGCGCGTGCCTTCGTCCTCCCGCGCATCATTCCAGAAAGGCAGCACCGGTAGCCTCGGGTACCGTCTTTCGAATCGGCCTCTTTCGGCCCCGAGCCGTGCTCCTTCAAGGGCTGCAGAAGATAGTGCCAGCTTTTCCTCTTCTCAACATGAAACACTTCTCTCTCGACCTTGGCGATGCGGACAAAGCATCGCCACAAATAAATGTTTTTTTCTTCTCTCGACATCAACGAGCCCGATTCCCTCATCTCCTTGACACCCGAACAGTGCCGGTGTGCGGGGCCGGGTGACCAAGTCTCTCGAGGAAGTCACTCCACAGACGCAACTACGTGGATAAACTCTTAACCAGTCGCTCTGTTGTATATATTTAAATAGTTGTCTTCTATACTGCGTCCTCTCTGCTGTATTCGCTCCGTGGCCTTTTACTCCCTCACCCCCATCCCTCCTTTATATACCCGTCGTGGTGGCTTAGCGGATATATGGTGTTGCGCTGCTAAGCACGATCGAGGTCGCGGGATCAAATCCTGGCCGCGGCGGCCGCATTGCGATGGGGGTAAAATGCACAAAGCCCGTGTCCCGTGTACACATTGGGAGGGGCGCGTTAAAGATCCCCTGGTGGTCAAAATTAATCCGGAGTCCCCCACTACAGCGTGCCTCATAACCAAATTGTACTGTTGGCCCGTAGAACACCAGAATTCAATTAAATTAAATTCTCATGCCCCCAGTGCTGACCGCCGTTGAATTATCAGCAGACTGCATGCGCTATACAGGGTGCTTCACTTAACTTGGGCCAACCCTCAAAAATATGCAAATGCCACGTAGCTGGACAGAACCAACCACCGTTGAAGTATCAGTAGACTGCATGCGCTATACCGGGTGCTTCACTTAACTTGGGCCAACCCTCAAAAATATGCAAACGCCACGTAGCTGGACAGAACCAAGGTAATGTTGTTTGCCGTCGCTTGGAGCTACTCAGATTATTCATTGCATTCCGCCCAATTATATAATTAGTGTTAATTAACCAATCAACTTCTCAATTATAATTAGATTAAAATTGTCAATGAGAAAATTATAGAACAGCATGAAACATTCCCGATACAGCTTTCTGTTGCTCAATAGGTGCTACATAAAAAATTTGGAGGACGGCTTCGCCTTCAAGAGTGGAACGCGATAGCATTCAAAGATTCTTGACTGTTTCTCACAATTCCCGGCAACTGCAGCTTATGTAACCGTAATGTTTACCGGGAAACGCTGGCGGTGAACGCTATGCACGAAGGCGCGCTTTCTGGTAGAAACGCGGCCTCTTTCGTGGGCCGGCCTTCTTTTATTGTTTGCACCTTTCATATTTCAGCCTGAGAAGATTTAGCATAAAAGGCATGCGCTGCCGGTGTTTTGTTTCATGACAATTGTTTGTGGGCTGTCACTCTCAAAATTTCGAGGAATAACTTTGTAAAGAATGCAAGACAAATTGTGAGCAACTTTAGTGGTAAAATATATTTGGAGGGCCTGCGTGGTTGGGGATGATTTCCTCGGCCGCGGGCGGCATTGCCGACGCCGGATTTTCTGGGACACGGGGCCCTAAACACTATAGCGCTAAAGGTGTTTTTTTCCGAGCGTGAAAGAAAGCCGCGCCACTGGCCCCTCGAGGCACTTATCGAGTTGGACCTTCAGGAAGAATCTTTCTCAAGACACGTGTGCCAAGACGGGCCCGGAAGCTAGGTCGTGATGTCCAACTATCGCTGCAAGCCACTCGCTCGCTGAAGTTCATTCAATCGCATGGACGCCTCACGACATTTTACACTTTAATTGTGCCAAACAGAGAATGCTCTACTGTTTCATCGGAACTTTTATGTTTCCAGGGCCTCTCCCATCTAAGTGCGCACCAACAGACTGTGACAGCTTCGTTCCCAGAAAATACGTTTAGCGTGGAGGTCCAAGGAATTGCTGCACTATGGAAGCGGATACGCTGCAGGGTTCATACAAAAAAACTATATTTTCGCCCGAAGCCGCGGGACAAAAGCCAATTTTCTGGTATGAAGAGGGCACATGATGCACAAGAAGCTTGTCCAGTTAAGATGCGTTTTTCCTCGTTGCTGGAGTGCAATGTGGTAGCGTGGATTGGGTTTGTTTACCCGAAACGAATACACTGAAATGCACGTCGGGACTGCAGCCGCAAAGGTCAGAGTTCAGAACGACTGCGTTTAGAAACAACATAACATCATGGGTGTGGGAATTATAAACAAGAGGGTAGACTGCATTTGTGGCCAAGTCATCTCACGACATCATCTGGTAATGAGACAAATTTGGTCACGAAATGACAATGACACAAAGTACATGCATCGTAAAGGAGACGAATACAAAGGCTGCGGGCAATTATGAGCCAGGTCGACGGTAGAAAAAAAGTGACGAGGCAACACCATCGATGACGTCAGCGTCCGGAATAAGGAACTGGTAAACGTTGGTGTAAAATGGCTACAGAACCCTCATAAAAACCGCGAGACGGCGTGAAATTTGGCCAATGCTAGAACCCTGAGCACACCAAAGCCTGATCATAACTCTTTTTTTTTTTTTCTTCGCGCTGTTAACAAATCATTCGGGACCGTTACTGAATCCCCCGGCTGACACAAACCGCGGTGTCCCATCAGTCGCGCTCAGCGCGAGAGCCATTCATTACGCTAAGCGTGTTGTTTAGTAAGCGCACGACAGCGCGCGCTGAGTGAAGAGAGCGTTCTACAGGACATACCAGCCTCGTTTACGCGATCTACGCGGTAACGTAGAAGAAACGTAGAAGACACGAGGTAAAGCGTGCGTGCGTGCGTAAGCAGGGTACGTGGGAGGGTGTCAGAGCGAGAGCGAGAGTCGTTAAACGCTGCCGCGGAGCAAGACGACCGTCAATACGTACGGCCGTCGAAACGTCTGCGCTGACTGGTGGATTCAGGAGAGCAGGGGGTCGGAGGGGGGGGGGGGGGGGTTCATGTATGCTTTAATAATTCCTCTCATCCCCCTTGTGGCTACCCTGTACCTGTCCTCGTCTGCACACGTGGTGTCCGTGTGTGTGTTCCTTGAAATTCGTGAGTGTTTTCAAAGCCGCTATACGCAGGAGGCTATGGCTAAGCGCAGTTAACGACTTCGCACCAACTATAGCTATAGTTCTTTGCGCTGCCAAGGTGCGCAGTACAAAGCGCATATAGAAGCCTCAACTACGAAAAAATGCACGTACCAGGGGCAGCCGTCCATCAACTGCGCAGTTCATCCGACGACTCCCTCGCCGTCGTCATCTAAGATCCCCTCCGAAAACACGCCACTACGTATAGATGGAAGATCGCGCGCGCACACACACGCGCACTCGACGGCCGCCACTTCTCGCAATCAGGTGGAGATGAGTGGTTGTTTGGCCCCGCACTTCTGGTAGCTTTTCTTTTTCGCTTCGTTTCGCTTCGAGGAAAAAAAAAACACGCAGCAGAGTACGCGTCGTCTCGACACAACGCGGTCACAAAAACGAACGTACGCAAGCACAGACACACACACAAACGCACCCGACGACGGACACGGCAGCAGCAGGGCCAGCGGAAACAGAAAAAAAGAAGCGTCGCGTGGGGAAGAACTGCGCACAGTTTCCTCGTCGTTTTTGTCGTCGTCGCCCCGTTTACGCTGTCATCGTCGTCCTGTCCAGAAGACGAGTAAATTTAATATATAAAAAATGTAAAGACAGCAAGAGAACACGTCAGCCAGCCAGCAGCAGCAGCAGGCTCGCCGCCATTCCGAGTCCGTACGCTTTCTCACATTTCCGTCGTAGAAACTTTCAGCCAGATGGAGTACGCGGATGAAGGCCACGAAACGCACTGAAGACTGTCGCCGATCATATACGCCGCCTCGGCATCAACACAACCCCGGGACGGCGACCGTGTACACGGCCTGCTCAGCACCGGCGACGACCCCCAATGTGCTTGCAGTGTACTCTTATAAGGGGTAAATATCCGCGAGGAGCAAATTGGGCTAAGCTAGCTGGCTGGCTGGCTGACTGGCTATAGGCGCCGAATATCCGAAGTTCTTTCGGCGCGGGCGACACAGTCGCTTCTGCCAGTGTGTCGTCGCATACGTGTGCGTGTGTATGTGTTCGGTACCACGGAAGCCCTCCTCCCCCGCCCTTCCCGCCCCATCCGTCGTCCTACGGCGTCACCGCGCACAGTGACCCTGCGCCCTCGGCCACCTCCTCATTCTCGCACGAGGGAGTCAGAGCAGCCCACAGCGGAGAGGACCCGGTGTTTCCTAAGGACCCCGTTATATTCTCGGAGAGCCGAGCTCGGGCTCCCCCAGCCAGCGCTCGAGCGCGGGGCGCTATTTCGGTCGGCGAACACAGGCAGGGCTCGTCTCGGGGTCGCCTCAGCTTGCCACGCGCTCGGGCGCGCGACTATAGAGCGCTCGCCTTCGGGGAAGAGGAGGGAGGTTGGGCGAAGAACTATCGGGTGTAGCGCGTTACCCAACACCGCGTCGCCCAATTTTTTCCACCCCCTCCCTGCCTCTCTCTCTCTCGACGCCAACCCCCGTCCACGCTTCTTCGCTCCTCCGGTCGCCGATGCGAGGAAGGGCCCCTGGACCAGCTGTTCGCCTTCCGTCGTCTTCGTCGAAGGCGACGGTGTGCGTACGTATGTGCGCGAGGTTTTCAAGGCAAGATGCGGTCGGTCGCGCCTGTAGGCGACTGTCGGTCGTTGCCCCCTCGCTCAGCCTCCGCAGCTGTATCATAGGAAGAAAACAAAGACTAACAAAGAGAGAGAGGGAGAGAGAGATACTGAGAGTGGGACGAAGGCGCGAGGTTCGAGCCCGCGGCGGATGTCGTCAACTTCTGTGGCCTTTCTTCAGCCCGCCTTTGATTTTTTTGGCACCGAAGATATAAAACGGGCCTCGCTGCCGCTCGCAGAATACACGAGAGGTCTCGTCGCGTAAACATTCGCGACCCCGCGTAGACGCGTCAATGACTTCAGTCCGCCTCGCAGATATATAATTAGGAAACGACGAGCAGTGCGCGTCCAGGGCCGAAATTCGCGAGCGCGAGCGAGCGTCACTCGGCTGGCCGTCCTGCCTGTATAGTATGTACCTTTATAGTTGTACATAGCTGCCATTCACCGCTCTCGACTGGCAACCCTGGTTGGCTGCGAGCCCGGATGTATAAGGCAATAAAGTTCATTCGCCATCTTGCGTACGTCGATGCATGGTGTCAGAAGCGGGATCGGTGACTTTTTTTCGGCAGTCGGACCACAAAACAAGCCCACGGAATGGATTTTCAGAAGCCGCCCGCTGAGCTCGTATACTATCGGGCAGCGCCTCCTCTACTCTAAGGAGGCGTTGTATCGGGCAACGTCGCGGAGAACTGGAGAACTGCATTCTTTAGGCTGGCGAAGCAATGGTCGTCAGATCAAGGAGCACGCAGAAGCCTCCGTTCGTACTTGATTATTGCGTTCGATCAGCTTTTCTGTGCAAGCAAGGTGGTCTAGTGTGCGTTCAACTGGCGCTGGAGCCTCCACACGCTTTCCTCAGTTCATGTACAGTGCTGTACAGTAATGTTGAGTGTTGCACAGTAACGAATAAGGACACTTGCGCAGACGGTGTTCAAAATGCAAGAGCTTAGACAGCTAGTCAAGCTTCGGGCGAAGGCCGGTCTGAGTTCGACTGCGTGGTCTTGAGTGAGTGAAAACCCCACACGACCGGAAGGATTGCTCGTAATAATTTGTGCATAGGCTGTCGAAGCGCTGATGGATAAAAGCAACCCACAGCGGGCGAAATAAAGTTGCACTTGATATTAATCGAACACAATTAGCCAAATAACACGCACATGTCATGATGAGCATCTATACCCGTGTAATTGAGCCATCATTAAAACAGCTTGTATACGTCAGATCGGAAAACTGAGAAACCGAGAGAAGCTCCTGTGTCTTCACTGCTGCTGTCATTTAAAAACTAAATTCCAGAGTCGACCAAAGTAAGTGCTAGGAGCACTAAAGGCTATAGTTTCGACGACACCTCCAAACGAAGTTTTATTTTTCCTCTGCCAAAAATAATTAAACCTGACAAATAGTCGTCACTTCAGACGGTGCATGACGTTGCTCGTAGAATAATTCCAAGAGAAATGTGCAACAACGCGTAAAAAAAAAAAAAAAAAAAAAAAAAAAAAAAAAACTGTCGATCAAACCGATTTCTATAGGCGCGGTAACAATATAATTAAGTTGTTAAGATTGTTATGCCATCGTAATTAGTTGCTGTACTTCGCGTTTCTTCCACGCCTTTGCGTCATCGATGCTCGAACCGACTTTTTTTCAGTATCTATAGGCGAGTAGCCTTTTCCGCTGCCGTATATATATTTTACAAATACAAGGTCTGTAAGAGGGCCGACGCAGTTTTAATACCAGCTGCGCCACTCTATAAGCAAGAGACGTAAATATTCTCCACATTCCGTTTCCTTCAGCACGACACCGCCACTCTCAGCCGTGCTCCTCAAATTAAGGCTCCGATAAAAAAACGGCGTTCTCGTTAAATATACAGAAGAGCGACGCCAAGCAGGAAAAGAACGTTCGGCTCACTCATCTCCAGAATGCGACGGGGCGCTGGGTTGCCCGCACGGGGAGCGGTATATACGTGTGTGCGCCGCTCCAGAACGTCCCGCGGCGTCTTCAAAGCTTCGCAGCCCGCCCTCTAGACAACCGCGTATACCGTGTCACGGCACCTGGACTGCGCAGTTCGGCGCACACAGAAGCTTACAACTTAGAACTGACTGGAAGTTGAGCTCAAGTTGGCAGGGATTAACGTTACTGAAAGGCAGGCGTGCAAACACGCGACCACGTTGTACTTCTCGTTCTTGCCCTTCGGTAACGCGAATCGCAACGCAATCTCGTTACCCAGCTGCGCAACTTTTTTCCTGCATCTGTTGTGCACTGCTGAGCGCGGGCTATAGCGGGTTCGCTCCCGGCCGCATTCCGACGAGGGCGGAATGCGAGAAGAGCTCGCGCACCGCGTGCTTGGGCTGCACGTCAGAGAGCCACGGGAGGTCAAAATTAATCCGGAGCAAAATTAACCCCCCCCCCCTTTTTTTTTTTCTGTACGGCGTGCCATATATGATCATATCGTGGTTTTGACACGTAAAACCCCATAATTTCATCGAATTAAATATCTTTCTTTCGCACGTGACACACCATTTTCTTGGTGGCGACCGAGAAAAATGGCATAAGTTTCTCTGTATAGCCTTCGAATAGCGTTTCTTGTATGGTAATTTTTTTTGGGGGGAAACTGTATATACTCTTTCTCTCGGTCCTGCCTTGCATGCCTTACCGTGCAGGCGAGGAGGTCGCTGTTGTCGTGGCTGCGACGCTCTCCATGGGAGGCGGCGGAAGCGGGCGACGGCGGTGACAGGCAGCCCGAGACGGCGCCGGCAGCAGAAGCAGCAGCAGCAGCAGAGGGCGGCGAGGAAAAGGAGGTCCCGCTGCTGTTGCTGCCCGGTGAGGAGAAGGAGGCCTTCTGCTGGGCCGACCGACGGTGAAGGCGCTTCCGCTTCTCAGCAAACTGCACGGATGGAGAGACAAGCACTTTTATTTATTTATTTATTTATTTATTTATTTATTTATTTATTTATTTATTTATTTATTTATTTATTTATTTATTATACCCTCAGGGTCAAAGGGCATTGCAGAGGGCAGAGGCTACAGTCAGCACGACTGTATAAGAAAGAGACGTTTAGAGCATTGGAAAAAAAAAAAAAAAAGGCAGGGAAGAAATTGGTACGACCGGATCCGTAACAGGCATAGGCAGCGATACAAGGTAGACAAAGAAGTGCCGAGGGGAAAAAAAAAAAAGAAAAAGCAGATGTATACAAATATGCTTGAATGAAAAACAAGTGCAGTATACTTTATTAAATCAAGCAGGTCACGTTACTATTTGTCACCGCCCCGTTTCAAAGGGGATGCCAATAAATCATCACGAACAGGAGCATCACTGACACATGTCAGTGATGCTCCGTTGTATCACTTACACATGTCAGTGATACATTGCTCACGTTTTTCCAGTGACCGTTTTTCACCGGCTAATAAATGCTACTAAAGCTAGCGCTCGCCGATAAAGTCCTGTGCCACAACTTTCTCGAATGCTGTTGCCGGTTTTATAGCTAAAGAATGCTTCTTCAATGAGATTACGTGCGTGAAGCGAATAGTGGCGTATAACAGCGCTCAGCGATTGAAACTCGATACTCGGAGCGCGCATGGCTGCCGGCGCTTCCTTGCACCACCGGTGCAGCGCTGGGGACACCGCGAGCATTACGTTACAAACGATGAAAGCGAGGGGCCCTTGTGACACATTGAATCAATCAGCGATCAATCAGCGATCAATCAGCGCTCATCGGTAGCGCAAGAAGTACCGGCCGTCATGCGTGGTCCGAGCTGAGCGCCGCATCGGGCGTGAAAGCGAGCGTGAAATTTTCCGAGCGTGAAAGAAAAGAAAACACGCAAAATTGCTGCTCTCACGGCTGCTCGAGGTCATTTTGCGTCTATTCGTGGGCTTCTTTCCCGCTCGGAAAAACACTTCTATGTAGCACGTATTGAGCAACAGAAAGCTGTATCGGGAGTTTTTCGTGGTGCTCAACAATTTTCTCACTGACACTTTTCATCTAACTATAATATTTGAGAAGTTGATTAATTATTTAAGAACAATTATCTAATTGGGCGGAATGCAAAAAAAAAATATCTGAGTATCTCAAAGCGACGGCAAACAACATTTCCTTGGTTCTGTCTAGCTACGTGGCATTTGCATATTTTAAAACCTTGGTGCATGATAGTTGGGACACCCCGTATACGCGCTAGCCCTCGTATTTCCCCCTATTTTAGCACCCATGCAGAACGCTCGGATGAACAGTTCTTACTAAATCACTATAGGCCTACATACGGCTACTTCAAGGTTGGACGCCTCCAAAAACTGACACTGTTTATTTACATAAAAAAAAAAGCATATGCGTGAATCCCCAAGTCCCTCAAATCAAATAAGGCAAATAAACGCGACAAGCAGATATTCGGTTTTTTGGTTGTTCTTTTTTCTCTCTCGAACCACTCGACAAGAAAAAGGCCCAACTTTGCTGACGACACGCATAACTGTTTCTCCCGTTGAAAAGCGTCAACATTCCGCAGTTCAGAGGTCGTTGACACTGCGGCCCAGTTAACGCCTCCCGGAGAAGACGCCGGCGCAGGTGAGTATACGAACAACGTTTTGACAGCGACGGTTACACGACGCGCGCAGTTCGCGATGCACAAAAGCAGAAGGCATAAGCACTGCGACGGGACGTTGCGGTGCGCTGGGAGACGCTTGGTTCCCGAGCTCAACCCCCGAAAAATGTGCGCTGCTTTGTACGCCCGAACGTTTACCTTGAAATCCTTCGCAGACATCGGGTAGCGTGGGCGGGTCAAAATTGCCCGCGGTTGCTTGAATGAGCGGCGCGATGCTCGCGCCGTGACTACCACAGCTTCGTCTTCCTCAGAACAGACCGCACGCGATGGCGCTGCCAGTATATATAGTTGCACTGGCAAGGGCTTAAAAAAACCAAGGGTCGACGCTAAAGAAGACAAGGTCGACACACATGGCGGTACAAATAATTCTGCCTCTTTTATCATGTTCATTGTTCCCTCATTTTGCATCTTATTCGTATCGTATCGCAGGCGCAATTATGTCGACCTTGTCTTCTTTAGCATCGACGCTTGGTTGACCTTTTTGAACAAGAGACCAGGTGAGCCGATCCCGGAGATAGTGCAGTATATATATGGTGCAAAGAGGTTACTTTTATATTATATTGGCTCTAATTACGCCCGAACCATTAATTTTACCTACTCTACGACTGCTTCTCGCTTCTTGACTTGTTGAAACCTACATTTTTATACCTTCTACGACTCGCTACGACGCTCTGGAGGCGCGAAAAGGGCATTTTCTTTATTCTAGAAATGGTTACAAGATACCAGATCCCAGATACGCCCAACCCGTGCGAAGCCAGCAACGAAGACATTGTCTTCAAAAGGAGGCTACATTTCAGCCTTGTATATACCGTATACCCGATGCAAGAACCAAATCGGCATTTATTCTCACCTAGCCTGAGTGAGCGACTTACGTGTTCATCATCGTCATCATCAGCCCACGTCTACTGCACGAAAAAAGCTTGTGCCTGCGATCTAAAATTAACGCCGTCTTGCGTCAGCTGAACCCGTCTTATGCATGAAAATTTCATAAGTTCATCCCTTTCGTGCGCGCGCCGGGGGCGCCCAGCTGGGAAGATTGGCCCTGGCTTCGCCCGAAACCTCACCTGTCTTCTCCCAGTTGTATACATGTAATTCAGGGAGATATCGTCGGCTCATCGCCTGCTGCTGCGAACATGCACACTCACCGGCATCGTGGGAAACGTAGCGAGAAAGTCGCTAAATTTAGAGAGTTTTTAGCCACCCAAACGACGCCCTTGTCGTTTTTTTTTTTTTTTTTTAGTCTTAGCGACTTCTTTAGCGACGTGAACAGCCAGCAAATTGCCTTGGTAAAATCCCTCAAGAGTATTTGAACAAGTTCAATGCCTCGTCATACAGGGTGTTTCAGCGAAACCTTTCAAAATTTATTTAATGTTGCCTGTGGCAGATAGCCCAATTCTAGTTATTGAGCTGGTCTACTGGAAGAGGCGGACATGACTTGCAAAAAAAAAATGTCACAGTTTCGCCCTGAGGGCGAAGCAATGAATGCGATAGCAACACAGCAATGTCATACGAAGTAAGGTGAGCGGCTTTGGTAGCAATATGAATTGTAGTAAACATGAGCTGATTAAGTAAGCAGGTGTGCTGCGGCGTAAGTAGACCGACATGAAGAGAGACTCGATGACCACAAGAAGGCGCGTGTGAAACGGTGGTGTTGATGAGAAAGGCTTCCCGTGGGCTGCGCGTGCGAAGGGACACACCTGGAGCGCTGCACTGCCGATCCGGGCAGCATTGCATGTGTAGCGTGCGTTGGAAAATGTGGCCCGACTATTACTAACTGAATGAACAAGCGTGGTGTGAGCGCGCACAAACAAACATGAATAGATCACACTGAATGACTGCAGACAACGACTGTCAAAACGCTGGCAGCAAGCAGATACGCCGCAGCGGGCGAAGGTACGCGCGGTCTACCGCTTCAACGGAAACTGAGCGGCGAATGCACAGCGCATAAAGGTCTGAGTCGTGTGGAGATAAGAGACGGTGCGCGAGAGCGACGAGTGACGAGCGCGGTTGTTGGCAGAGTAGAAGTGCGCCCCCCTCCCCCCCCCTCGCTCCCTCCGGCGCTGGCTTCCCGCTTGTTGGCAGAGTAGAAGCGCCCCCCACCCCCGCCCCCGCTTTCTCCGGCGCTGGCTTCCCGCTTCCTTGCTTGCGCGTGGGAGATTGAGTGCGTTCGCTCTCCGTGATAGCGCGCGTCCCCGCACGCTTCCGCTCGGGCATACGGCGCGCGGCGAAGATTTTATCTATACGGAACCTCACGGCGACGGCGACGACGACGGCAGAAATCCGGTTGAAGTGTCCATATAATTGCTATCGCAATAAAATTGAAATGCATAATCGACTAATCAACAAAATTGACTAATTAAGTTTTTAACTAATTACCTGATGGTCCATATCGCAATTTACAAATTGTAGTCGTGGAGTTCGCAAGGCGGATCCATGCACTTGGAATTAATTCTCGGAGTGACACCAGTTTCGAGGTATTAATCCCCGAACTTTGCGGATAAATGCATTGGCGTTCCAGTTAATTTTGTGCTTCAATGCATAAGGCGACGTTTTGTTAAGAAACTAACTGGAACGCCAATGCATTTCTCCGTAAAGTTCGGGAATTAATATCCCGAAACTGGAGTCATCCCGAGAATTGGTTCCAAGTGGATCCGCCTTGCGAACTTCACGGCTACAATTTGTAAATTGCAATATGGGCCATTAGGTAATTAGGTAAAAACGTAATTAGTCTTCTTGTTAATTATTCAATTATGCATTTAAATTTCTTGTGCAAGTAACGTCCGCCTCTCCGAGTAGACCAGCTCATGGATTAAAATTGTGCTATCTGTCACAGGCAACCTTTAAGAATTTTTGAAAGTGTTCGCTGAAACACCCTGTATATGCGCCTCCATTTGTAGCTACGCCTATAAGACATACTAAGGAGCTTATTAGCGATCTACATCGGCGATCGCATCAAAACTTATCTTCTAGGGAAAGCGCGATGTTGAGACCTGATACCGTTCTAGAAAATCGAGGGTTTTCACTTCCTATACCGTCCACTCGTCACCACAGGATACAATTTAAAGCTAGTTTCTAAAAATATAATAAGACGATAACGAAAAATGAAAACACAAAATAACAATTACACGAAAGTCACCATCATCATTACCATCACAAGTTAGCGAGATTACGCTAATAATGGAGTGTTCATTCTGGGCCGCTATAAGTGGCGACCCTGTCAGAAAAAAAAGAACTCACGCAGGAACTCCTCTCGAAGTTGTCTAAGTATGCGCAAGCAATGTGTCACTTGCTCGTCTCCACGCATCCCGGTGTCATAAATCATAGTTATGAAACTTGATCCGACCAGTACAAACGACAGCGCTGCGGCGACACGAACTGCTGCGGACTGCGGCGCAAGGTGAATTGATGACACGACCAAACCACTGCAGGTGGCAGCGCCAGGTGCGTTGATGACGTTCCGATCATCATAAGCCGTTATCGCTCTTTAGCACCTTATCCATAGGCGTCGAACCATTATGAACAGTGATCAACCGTACTCCAGCGGCGGCTGCGTAAGGCGCGGCCACGCGGGCTTTATCTTGAAAGCGATCTGCGATGTGGACAGAGTGCGCCGAGTGCTGATAGCTTCGTGTGCGCTGTGTTCTCGCCGCTTAGTTGGCGTTGAAGCGAGAGGCAGCACGAAGGTCAGTCAATTCGCTCGCTGGATGCTGCGGGCCCTATCTTGAAAGCGATCGTCTTACGGAACGGACGGACGGTTTTTCTCGTCGGGTAAG
The DNA here is from genome assembly GCF_013339745.2 of Dermacentor silvarum. Taxonomy (NCBI): domain Eukaryota; kingdom Metazoa; phylum Arthropoda; class Arachnida; order Ixodida; family Ixodidae; genus Dermacentor; species Dermacentor silvarum. Next base: position 148,207,424 of record NC_051155.1, read on the forward strand.
CATAGAAATGCTTACGCATTTAAACAATAAAGTTACCAACTTGGAAAGAAATCGGCATGTAGACGGCCTCTGAACACTGACGTCATACGACCGCACAGCAGCAGGCGAACGTCGACTCGGAGAAGATCCTATTACAGTAATTTCAGTTCCCTTCTCCGCGTTGCGCTTTTTTTGCCAACACAATGGCGCTTAATTACACGGCCATATTTCAAACAAAAGACGAAATGCGAATCGCACCTATATAGCTGCTACAGAATTTACGGTTGCGCGTGCATAGTTGCATCACACGGGTGCCACAACCACACGTTGCGCCTCAGACACAATTAACAGCTATATAATCAAAAAGCATTTACGTTCGCCGGCTGCAATGTGCGAAACTGTGACAGTCAGATACAACGGTTCGCTCCTTAAGTAACGCAAGCCCGAGAAGCGCAATGGAATTGAGAAAAGAGGTGCAGATAAAGAAAAAAGAAAAGAAAGACGGATCCAGCGCTACTTTCTCAGGCAACTATGGGCTATACCCTAGGTGACCACGCCAACTGGCACCCCAGAAGCGTACCAGCTAGGCGTCTGGTCATCTGGGAACCCTCGCAACGCCACCAGACGTCTCTAATTACCCCCCTTATATTCTCTCGCGCTGCAACGAGGTGTAATAAGTGCGACGCAATAAAGACATGCGCAAGAGTGACTTCCCGGTGCGCACCTTCTCTACTTCCCGTGATGTAGCGCAGTGCGCCATATAAATAATACATGTATCTGCCGCTGCGAATACAAGAGGCCGTAAAACATAAGCGCTTCAGGGAAGCGCCCTTCCGAATAACTTGCGCACGTATGCGCATGCGCTTTGGTGGGAGTGCGAAAGAGCGCAATTTCGCACAAAGCAATGCGCTGTATAGGAAGCGGCGTTGAGCGCGCATGCGCCTGTTGCGCAATTAGCGCTTTACAATCTTCAGCGGGAGACGACAGGAAATCCCGCACGAACAGAGAAATAACGTTTTCATCAAAGGGACGCATGCCAAGGTACAGACTGAATTAACGCAGCAAGCTGCGCGAGTTGGTAACTGAACATAGGTATAGAGTTTTTGCGGCAAGTTCACTATACAGTGGCCGCATCCGCCGTCCTTATTTCGGTTAAGACGGGAATCACGAGTAGTACGTTGATGTTTGTCTTAGACTTCGCCTAAACATTCTGGCTTCGAAATTCGAACGCACTTGCGATTTATTTATTTTCAGGCTAACTTGTTTCTAGAAAATTTCACATTATGCAGTGCTTTATTTCGACATACTGCAGCCCCGAATGGCTATTGCAGCAGTGGGGTGCACAACATACAAATGTTGCAATGATGGAAATAAGGTTCAATGCAAAATCAATGGTTAACAGTATATAAAAGGAGTCCAATCAGACCATAACGATCGGACATGATCAGGTAAAGCATTCCAGTGTTCGATAGTGCGGACAGAAAAAAAAAAATACTGCATTTAGATGTCTCTGTGCGGTGATAAAAATCAGGTATATTCAACTAGTGACAGCGCTTACAGTGGATGTAGGCACAGCGGGTGTGCATTTGCTGAGATAAGTGTCATTTCGTGTTCCATTACTACAGTGGCACACATTTTTTTCGAAAGGGAATTATAACAGCGCGAAAACACATGGACACAGTAAGGGAACACATACATAGAATATATGATTGATGATGACGATCATTTTTAATGACACAATTTTTGATTTAATTATTTTTAAGTAGGGGAGAGGGGGGCGACATTTACCTAGCCTTTATAAGCTTCTTATGTCAAATCATATAGTAATCTAGCATTTTGCATATCTGTTTTATCTCGTAAAGTTATCTATGCCTGTGACGATCCCGCCCGGGCCTTTTCCATTCCATTCTATTCCTTTTTTTTTTCACCAATACTCTAAACGTCTCTTGCTTATCGTTATCTTAATTTAATTACGGGTGCCATAAATACACCTCGTGTCCAGCGGAAAAAAAAAAAAAAGCAGGAGCCAGCTGAATTAAACTGTGGCCGCGCGCGCCAACTTTACGTCCGCAAGGTGCTATGTGGGAAAGTGTGACTTCGCAATCAGGAAAACGAAATCCCAGTGAGGAAAGCGAGAAACCTGAAAAAGAGAGAGAAAGAGAGAAGTAGAAGAAGAATGTGGCACTGACGCAAAAGTCGGCGCTCTATCGAGAATGCTCTTGCTGCCACCGCCCCACGAGATGTACAAAGGCTGTCAGGAAAAGCGACGCTGGTTACAGCATGCAAAAAAGTTGCAGTTTCGTTTATAATGCGAAGCAATGACGCCATAGCTGGCACAATAGCTATTATATATATATATATATATATATATATATATATATATATATATCACGCAGTAAGTCCTGCACTGTTGCGAAATGCAAAATGCCCGTGTACTTAGATTTAGGTGCACGTTAAAGAACCCCAGGTGGTCCAAATTTCCGGAGTCCCCCACTACGGCGTGCCTCATAATCAGATCGTGGTTTTGGCACGTAAAACCCCATAATTATTAAGTCCTGCACTGTTTTGTGTGATATCAGAAAACATTTGCAGATGGGTGCGAGCAATCTCCTTTCGTGAATATGAATACTTAATTCAGTGATCAGAGTCTGTCTGCGTTTGTGTAAGTGGTGCGGTATAGTGGAGCAATTACAACTTGCAACAGGACGAGGCAGATAGATGTGCCTGCTGCGACAACTGAGCACATCGTAATTGAATGCCCCAGCAAGAACCGTAGAGGACGTCTACCTTCAAGAAGCGCTGGGGTTGAAATTGGATGAAATCGTTAACTGGTCAGCGGTCGAGATGAGCAAGGGGGCGAGATTTATAGAGCCTGGGTCGTTAAAGGCATAGGTGACTGTACAATATACAGAGTGAGGTTTATTGAGGTTTGGGCAAACCACTCTGATTCCAGCGACGGGCACCAACGGCGGCCATCAAAACGACTAGGAGAGTGAGATCACAACAGCTATCGCAGCAAAAATGTGCACATTTTACGGCCTCATGCACTCGGATTTGTCCACGTACAATCATTGCATGGACTAGAAGACTATGGATGTCAACGAACATGCCTATACGTCGCGATGTTAGGAGATAGCAAGTGTAATGGATAAATTTCGCTGGTGTGCAAATGAAAACCTCTTGACTTGCGACAAGACTGCCCCAGAAACTAGTTAAAAAAAAGTCTACAATACAGCAATAAATAAAGTCACACTAGTGGCTTCGCAAATATAAGGTAGGAATGCCATTAAACTGGACGAACGTATTTTTCAAATTATTGAAAGACTTGCGGGAAGTTGCCGCGCCGAATCCGAGGTCAACGGCAGTCAGCCGTAGCTTGAGTGTTCGTTTTCTTGCATAGTCGACATTGACGGCCATGTTTCCCTCCTGGCACAAGCCCATGACGCAGTGCATCCATTGATTTAATACAGAACATCCTCGCTTCCCTCCTCCGTCACTCGGTATCCGTCTACTCTTGTTTGTGTTCCTGAACTTGTTCTGCAGTTTTCTCTCTATTTTACCGTCACATAACTCGCTATAGCTGCGAATGTTTGACACAGACAGTGACGCTGCTGTTCCGACAAGGTGGCTTTTCCTCGGTACACCACAGACCGAAGGAGAAGAGACCTTTACAGGCAAATTGGAAACGATTTTTGCGTACCAAGGCGCGCTGAATTTTTATAGCTTTTGTCTTCGCAGCTTGCCCCGTCGTACTCCTCCTTCGTTGTTTATCGCGTTCGCCGCTGGTTTCTTCCAATTTAAACTCTTACCGCTACAAGTGTCCACACTCAGTATCCTCTACTGGCTTAAACGAGATCAGCACATACGTGAATAGTCGATCAACGTTTTAACAGTGTTAGAAGCATTCTGCGTGGTCGGACACAGAGTTATATATTATCATCAGCCTATATTTATGTCCACTGCAGGACGAAGGCCTCTCCCTGTGATCTCCAATTACCCCTGTCTAGCGTTAGCTGATTCCAGCTTGCGCCTGCAAATTTCCTAACTTCATCACCTCACCTAGTTTTTTGCCGTCTTCGACTGCGCTTCACTTCTCTTAGTATCCATTCTGGAACTCTAATGGTCCACCGGTTATCCATCCTAAGCATTACGTGGCGTGCCCAGCTCCATTTTTTTTTCTATTAATGTCAGCTAGAATATCGGCTATCCCCAATTGCATGCTCTCTGATCCACACCGCTCTCTTCCTGTCTCTTAACGTTAGGCCTGACATTTTTCATTCCGTCGCTCTTTGTGCGGTCCTTAACTTGTTCGCGAGCTGCTTTGTTAACCTCCAAGTTTCTGTCCCATACGTTAGCACCAGTGGAATGGAATGATTGTACACTTTTCTTTTCAACGACAGTGGTAAGCTCCCAGTCAAGGTTTGGCAATGCCTGCCGTATGCACTCCAACCCAATTTTATTCTTCTGTAAGTTTCCTTCTCATGATCAGGGTCCCCTGTCAGTCATTATCTATAGATAAACGTACTACTTTACAGACTCTAAAGGCTGACTGGCGATCCTGAATTCTTGTTCCCTTGCCAGGCTATTGAACATTGTCTTTGTCTTCTGCATATTAATCTTCAACACCACTCTTACACTTTCTCGGGTAAGGTCCTCCATCATTTGTTGTAATTCGTCCCCATTGTTGCTGAAAAGGAGAATGCCATCTGCAAACCAAAGGTTGCTGAGATATTCGCCGTTGATCCTCACTCCTAAGCCTTCCCAGTCTAAGAGCTTGAATACTTATTCTAAGCATGCAGTGAATAGCATTCGAGAGTTACGGATAACCGCCACCAAATGCGCTGCTCAAATTAGCTGTTCCTACCGTCTACAGTACACGAAAACGCTCTGATGCTATAAGTGTTATTTAATAACGTATAGCGCACGAGTTTTTAAAAATACCTGGATTGACCATGTTCGATGAACAAATTTAATACTCGCGTGCAGGTTTCTTTTTTATTTTCCGAGATGCACAAGCAAGCACCTCAAACAAACAAACAAACAAACAAACAAACAAACAAACAAACAAACAAACAAACAAACAAACAAACAAACAAACAAACAAATAAATAAATAAATAAATAAATAAATTTAAACGGTTGATGTTTAACCCTAAACGTTGCGATGTTCCTGAACTGCGTCGCCTTGCCTCGCCATGAGCAGCGCCATGACATCGCCCTG